>NC_142590.1:19719322-19871077 GCF_965207765.1 Zootoca vivipara | reverse complement strand
TCTGGGATGAGAAGAAAAAGAAGGGGGGACTTTTTACCAGCTAGGGCTGGCCGCCACAAAGGAGGTATCTCTTCTCCCTCCACAATGTGGGAAAGTTCCTTAAGCTTAGAGATATAAGTTTTGCTCTCTGTCCTAAGTACTGGGACCGAAATGCACAGGTAAAAAATTAGAACTGACCCGTCAGTCACAATGGAACTCTTCCTTCAACTTGCCTCCTTCCCCCCATTGTCGCTTCCAAAATGGAAGAAAGGCAGGGTATAAAACTGACTTAAAAGTTTAAAGAGAAAAAACAATAGCCCAAACCCCAGGATTTTTGTTTTTAAAAAGGCTCACTGTTGTCAGGGCCGGATTTAGGTTTGATGAGGCCCTAAGCTACTGAAGGTAATGGGCCCCTTTATATGTCCAGCTGTCCTTGTCAACAACAAATTATCACTGTTTTTTGTGTTGAATATATGCTATATGGTAATTTATGGACCTAATAGGTATCTACAGCCATTTGCAAATAACAAAATATGCATTTTAGCAAAGTAATTGTTGAACTGAAATACAATTAAGAAGTATATTAACAGTGAAATACAATTAAGAAGTAGTCATACAAATGCTGCGGGTTGCGTACAACACGGGTTACGAACGCGCCGAACCCAGAAGTAATGGAACACATGCGTAGACGCGCCGAATGACGTCACGCACATGCGCAGAAGTGCCGAATCGCGCTGCAAGCACACGCAGATTCGGCGCTTCAGGTTAAGTACTGCTCTGGATGCGTACGGAGCTCCGGAACGGATCCCGTTCACATCCAGAGGTACCACTGTATATTAATAGTGAAATACTTATTAAGCTCGAACTTAACATGATTTTTTATTCATAACAAACTTAATAATGCAAACACATTGGCATTTGGCAATAACAAAAGTTCCTTTCGAAACACAATTTACAAAGACTCATAAATTTTTTTTGGGGGGGGGGGTAAGAGAGTGGGGCCCTAAGCTATAGTTTGTTTAGCTTATACGTAAATCCAGCACTGGCTGTTGTAAACATTATGAGGATTTGCTTCGGTGAAAGGAAGTGAGGAGGGAAACAGAAAAATTGGCATTGCCCAGCCAGATTCTTGCAAAATCTCTCGGTCTTCCCCTACTTCTGATATTCCCACTCATTACCCTCCATTTCTTCTTGTAGCTTGATCTTGCCGCATAGCCACTTTTCCTCTGGGATCTGAATTTATATCCACTTTTTGATCCAAACTATGTGTCAGCATGCAGGTAAAGAGGAGGCCGAATGCTGTTGGTACTACGGAAAATCTTTAAAGAAACAAGTTTCTGCAGATGAGCTCAAACAGCTACTTTCATGCTACGAGACGAATGGTGTGTATTCGGGACTTTGTCCCGGTATGTGGCTTTATGTTCTTAGTGGATTTAAAGGCACAAAATACCCTCAGATAAAAGTCTTAAATCACAAAGGTTGTAATAAAAGATTTATTCAAGAATAGAAAACAATTTAAAAGAATGTTAAGACAGAATATAGTAATTATTTTTTAATCGGCAAAAGCGAATACAAAATTCCTCATAGATCTATATGAGACTTGAGTATTATTTCACATCTTTAGGTCTCTAAATCTCAGGTATTTTACTTCAACTTTTTTCTCACAGATGACAAGAGTGTGTGTTTTTAAAATAAAAAATGAACATATATGATTTAGGAGTTTGTAGGGATGTTTAACCAAATAACTTTCATAATGAAGATACAATATTGTTTGAAAATACGCTGTGCGTGCATTACTAAGCTTCTGTCAAGCATTTTGAGCATATGATTATTTCCCATGATTTTCAGAAGCTTATTTTCTTTCTTTAAAGTGCCTGTTAGTTTCTGTCAGGTACAGCCTTTAATCCGGCGGCACGCTCACTTTTAAGGTCACTTTGAATCTCCCTAAACAGTTCTGCATTTCTGTATTGCTCATTTCAAACCTCTTTCTGCTTGCACCTTGGGTTTTCGCTGTTCTGAAGTCCAGTCCACAATTGCACAATAGGGTTGGAATAGCCTTCCAAGCAGATTTGGGGGGACGGTAGGGGGGCAATTCCTGTGCACACAGCGACTTTACTGGATACAATTCTTCGGCTCTAAATGCACGTGTAGAAAAAGGGATCGTGAACTCCAGTGACGCTGTGGAAAACCCTCAGATGAAACCACTTAACAGTTGACGCAGCTTGAGCCCAGCGTCTCTTCAAAGTATTCATTTCATGTAAACGGGCAAACACCTTTCTGCTGTTTGCCTTTACTTCCCACTTAACAGTCTCCTTTCCAGACCCAGGCATGCGCTCATGTGGAGAAACTTAACGCATGAATTGGCCATTAGCAAATTTCATTATTGCGCTGGTTCAAAATGTGCCTCTCTGATTCACAGGAAGTGATGTCAGCTATGTTTATCTGTGGTTGCCTGCTTCACAAATTACATTTGTCCACACCAGGGGTGCCAGCTTGCGAGGGCGATGGGTGGGGGGCTGATGTCACACATGATGTCAGAGCACCTGGAGGAGCCGGGGCAGAGCTGGACATGGCGGCCACACGGCTTCAAGAGCCAGTGGCTCCTCCTCCTTCTCCCACTCCATTGGCAGGGGGCTGCTTGGACCCTCCTTCCCCTCCACAGCGGGAGGAGGAACTGGCTATGGAAGCTGCACCACGCTCAGACCTCCTCCTGTTTTTTGGACATTGGGCCCCCCAAAATATTGGGGTGTGTGTCCCAAAAGGGCTCGGCCCAAGGGAGTCTGTGCCCCTGGTCCAAAGTAGCTTGCGGGGGACATCAAAATAAACAAACATATTGTACAAACTATCCTTTTGGCACTGTTACAATCATTAGATTTCACACAAAATACCTATCCATACCATACGGAGCACCAATAACTGTCCAAAGTCAACACACTTGGGATTCTTAAGAAACTCCATTTTGCACGAGTTTCATTTATGGCTCCTTAGATAAGCTGTGCTCTGTATAAGCTTCAAACTTTACTCCTTTTGGACATATCCCCATTTGCCGACAGTTGCTTCCCATATTACAGAAATTAATTTAGGCAGAAAGGACGTTCGGAAAAGAAAAGTTAGCATCGATAACCAATGAAAGGCCACCCCCATGTATTTAATAATAAAATAAGCAATAAAAGCATTTTATTTGAACATGATTTGTGCGTTTGTTGCATCCAAAACTTGGAAACATCCCTTTTGTTTTGTCAAAGAGAAAACCCTGTTTCCAATCAAATTCTGAGAAAAGATTAATCTACCAACAGCAGAAGCAGTTAAGAAATAAATGCTAGTAGCCTTCGTCTGGCAATGCCAGTGTAGTGGAATATGGCCTGTTATCAACATAGATTTCTCAATGCCGCACCAAAGAGCCAAAGTATGACAGTCTAGTATGACAGTCCCTAGCCTAATAATTTACAAACTAACCTACCCAGCCCGACAAAATGTAACAGCTAATCAGTACACTGACCGGTGATCAGAAAGGCCTATCGATCACACCTTGTAAGTGATCACACAATTCACACACTGAATTGTGAAATGTAGAATTTAAGGATACTTGCTAGCATAGCTAGCTTGATAGCAGTTTCAAAATTTAAACGATGCATCCGTGCATTAGTCCTCTTTATTTTAGATCCAGCAGCATGAAAGCAGGATTCTCCAAGTACGATTTCCACAAGTTGGAGAAACGGGACATGGTTGCGCCGTCGATAATTCTGTGATCGGCCGACCAGCTCACGTTCATGATCTGTGCTTTAAATATTTCACCTTTCGCATCAAACCGAGGAAGGCCCTAAAAAAATCCAGGAAGAAAAAGGAGAGAATACTAATGGAATACATCAGAACTCTCTTAACACATTTGGCTATTGCCCTGGATATGCAAGAGTCCCTGAAATTAGTCGGATTAGAGAGTTTCCCCTCTTGACTCTGAAAGCTTGCCTCACAAAACTGATAGTATCACTCAGAAAACAGTCAATTGTGATTCCCACCCCAAAGGCCTCAACTGACAGCAAATCTGCAATTGAGGAAAATGCTAGTATTTCAAGTTGCTTTTAACAGCACAATCGTGTGCATATTTGCTCAAAACCAATTCCCACTATGGGGCTTACGCCTTAGGAAGTTATGTTTAGGACTGCAGGCTTATTGAGCAATCCAAACCCATCTCCTAGTGTGCGGCTTTGTGGAGCAAGTGCTCATCCACAGCCCTGTCCCTTCATGGTGACTGCAGGACGATGCGCCTTTGTGAAACAGCAGCAAGACTGGTTCAAAATCTGGGCACTCGTCACAATCAGAACACTCTGTTTGAGTTTTCACTGCCCCTATGTGAAAAAACGCTTGCAGAGAGTCGTGGCCAGTGCTTTTTTCTTTCTTAAAAAATGTGTAGGGGTACTCTCATTTTCCTACTCATTTTGAAACACTGCCCCTCAATGAGGCCAAACTTAAAGAGTCACAAAATGTTTAGGGGTATGCATACCCCTGCGTACCCCCCAGAAAAAAAAAAGCAGCACTGGTCGTGACAATGCATTCAAAAAAGTATGGGAGTGATCAATACTGAATCAATACTGGAATTGTAGGTTTATAATTCAGAATCAACATACTTGTATTTTCCCAAGAGCGCCAATAGCTACTTCAGGAGGAAGAATTACGGGTTTTGTATAGGTACCGCCAATCTGGAAAAAAATTAAAATAAAATAAACAAACATTTTTTGGGGGATGACATCTGTATTGGGTGATCTTTAATCTGGGGAAAACAATCCCCTCCCCTTCTAAGCCCATTGGTGAAGCTGTGAATGTTGAGCATTTCCTTCGGTCGTTTGCTATGTGTGCTCGCATGTACACAACAGCATTACTCTTCATGGGGGGGGGGGCATACCACTCTCTCATATTCCAAATCCCCTGCCAGGAAGAGAAGCAACAGCAGACAGCAAGGTCAATTGATACTTTCGCCATCTCCACTCGTAGCTGTTTTCGCCACCCCTCCACTGCAGAGACCATCAGGCTCCACTGCCCTGTGATGAACAGGACTATCTACTTTGGCAGTGGTGGGTATCATCTAAGCCAGACATGGGGAACCCAATCCCTCCCAGATGTTGTTGGGATTCCAGCTCCCCTCAGCCCTAAGGGATGATGGGAGTTGCTAGTCTAATATTATTATCCATCTGTGGGAGCCTTTTTCAGCTTAAAAGTAGGGCATTTATATAACTAAATGTTCATTCATCTAACCCCCTGTCCTCCCAGGGGCTCAGTCCCCAAAGCTAGTCCAGTTTCTTCCTCCCCCTATGGGGTAATAGTTTGTGGCCTGGTTGCATTTAAAACAATATGGCTAGATATGTTTCTAGAGTTGGATTTTAAAAGGCAGTTTGAACTTACTGTGCCAATGTTGGAGAGTGTGAATGTTCCCCCGGTGAGGTCGCTTGTTCCCAGCTGATTTGCAGACCCCAGGCTCTGCAGGCGGTTTAATTCTGAAGCGACCTCATATACACTGCAGGCCTGGACATTCTTCACATTAGGGACAACTAGGCCTTGCCCTGTATCCATAGCAACTCCAATGTTGTGAGAAGCCTAGAATGAATGAATGAATGAATGAATGAATGAATATATAAAAAAAATATTTATCTTTGTTTTGGACAAAATAGAATTTCTATTCAAGATGTAAGAAGGCATGACCAATATATTCTCCCTTTCCTGCTCCACAACTGGACTTCAATTCATGCAATGCTAGATGCAGCCCAGTATTGTTAACTGAGCTGGAAAGGCATGGGTTCAAATTCCAAGTCTACCAGCAAAAGCTCAAAGGGTGGCTCTTGGGTGAATTGCTCTCTCCCTCAGGCTGACTTGCAGGGGTGTTGAGGATAAGATGGGGTTGGGGGAGGGGAACCATGTACGCTGCTCTGAGATCCTCAGAGATGTAACACTGGGATAAAATACAGGAGCATGCAAGCTGCAAACTGCTGTTCACGTACCCCCATAAGCACCCTGCTTGCTTGCAGTACAAACTATCATTTCCTGTATTTTGTTGGCATCAGTCTCGAGAGACAATGGAGTGTGCCTCCACGGGTGAAGTCAAACCACTGCATTAGCAGTACCTGAGTGACCTCCCTGGGATGCAAGCCTGGCTAGCGTGCATGGAGGTCCTGGGCTGCTCAGACAACAAGATGTTGTTGTCTCACTGATGCAGTCCAAAGCAATACGTTTGGCACCAACTTGGCTGCAGGGGTTGCCAAAAGGAGGCGTCCAAGACACAATCCAACCACCTTAGGGGCTCTATTCCAGATTTATGTTTGGTTTACTCCTTAGCCTTTTCTTCTCCTGAAGATATCCTGCACGACAGTGGAGGTTTAGGACCAGAGTTTTCCTTCTCCTCAATGGGCTCTCTTTCTAGGTTGATAAGCCCCATCTACCCCCCATGCAGAAACTGTCTTCTCGTCCCCTATTGGTCTCGTCCGCTCAATCCACTGGAGCCTGTCTTCACATGTAGGGGAAGTCTTTAACCCCAAGAATCTGAAGCCCATTGGCTCCCCTCACCTGGTTTAGCCGGCCAGTCAAAGCCATTCCTGGGGTGTGGCTGCTGTCGCATGCTGACAACTTCTAGGAGCCACAGGTGAGAGCTGAGTGTGTGTGTGGGGGGGGGGGATCCAAGGTGGACAAACTACCCCACAAAGAGCACAACATGTCCGCCATATCTAATCATCATAAAACAAAGCTGGACCTCCCTTAAGAATGTAACAGAAATGTCAGTATACAAACCTTGTAAGTGATGTTTTGGCAGTTTTCATCCAGCGAAGCATTAAGGATCGGATAATGTAATAAGGCTAAAGAAGCGGCCTGTTGAATATTGTTTAAGAAAGACAAATGTGATTATTCTAGGAGCCAGAGCAAGAGGCTGCATGCCTCAGAAACTGTGCAACAAAGCTTCTGCATATGTGCACAAAGGGAGACAGATGGACAGAGGAATCCAGTTGCCGCCCTGGCATTCACAAGAAAGGTTGTTGCTCAGTGGTAGAGCACCTGTTTTTCATGCAGAAAGCTCCAGCATCTCCAGGTAACCCTGTGAGAGATGCCTGTCCAAAACCCTGGAGAGACACTGCCAATCAGTGTTGACTTTACTGAGCAAGATGGACCAATGGTCTGACTCAGTATAAGGCAGCTTCCTATGCTCCCAAGAGTTTCTGATTGAGCAGAGGTGCCTACTAATGCAAGAGGAGGGGATTTTTTTTGGCCAATTCTCCTTTCTCACTTCCACCCTCCTTCTGCCCTGTTCTGTCCTCCAACTCACTGGAGATGAGGGAAGAGGGAATGGTCAGAAATCATCTTCCCCTCCTCTTCCAATAGCAAATGCCTCTGCTGGATCAAATGCCCTTCTGTGAGCTGGATTCCACCCCACCCCCCCAACAAACACTCAAAATCACACCCCTCATTTAAATAAATGTGCTTAAAAGCCCATCGGCTTTTCTTTATCTAGCATTTCAGTGGAAATGTCTCCAATCAGAGTAAGAAATTTCTGGTATTCAATGGATAAAATTATTGGATGGAAGATCCTTTTTGTTAATTACAACATTATTGTGAACCACCCTGAGATCTTTTGATGAAGGGTGGTATATAAATCAAATAACAACAACAACAACAATTTGTAATACACCCCCACCCATTTTGGATTTTGAAAGAGGACCGTGACTACGCCTCATACTTCTGGAAATATTTTGAGAGGCATGAAAAATCAGGCGTTTGGTTTTTTTTTTAAAAAAGGTCAGTCTATTGTTGCAGCCATGCATATATGCAAAGCTAAATATCTTGTCAGTGTAACAGCCTGTAAGAAGGAGTATTGTCTACCAATTAAAGGACTCTTATTATTTATTATATACGGTAGATTTCTGTACTGACCTTCAATAAAAATCATCAGGACATAAAAACACACACATTTTTTTACTACATTAATTATCTCCCTTGAAACTTATTACAATTTGATGCAGTTGCATCTTACCAAAACTATTGTACAGACAGCTTAAGATTCATACAAACCCCTCTCGTTTCACATAAGCACGGCCTGCTGGTTCCGGCTCACCTTTAAAAAGAAAGGCATGAAGGTGAGTTTAATTCCACGTTCGAGTGCTACAGGTTTCAGCTCCTCTCTCAGCCGGACAAGTTGCGTGAGATCAATCTCGTCGCAATAACCGAAGTGAGGAATTTTCAGCGCTGCAGACATGGTTTTCACCATGACCTTCTGGAATCCTGGAAATAAGGGGGAGAAGAAGAAAAAATACGCCCAGTGATGTCCCGATTTCCTGCCTTGTTTTCCATCATCCTTAAAAATTATTTAACAAAATTTATATGCCACTTAACTGACGACGATGACAACCTCAGACATAGGCATCACACTATTAAAAAGGCTAAATATTGCAGTTGGGACTACAGTGGTAATTTGGTTCTCAAACGCCTTGGTTCTCAAACGCCAAAAACCCGGAAGTGTGTGTTCCAGTTTTCGAACATTTTTCAGCAGCCGAACACCCAATGTGGCTGTCGGCTATTGTTTCCGGGGCACCTGCACCAATCAGAAACTGCGCTTGGTTATCAAACATTTCGGAAGTCAAACGGACTTTCGGAACGGATTAAGTTTGGCTCTTTTGTTTTTGCTATTTATTTTGCATTTTTGTTTTTGAGGCTTTTAAGGTTAATTTGTTTTTGTGACTGTGTGGAACCCAGTTCAGCTACTGATTGATTGACTGATTGATTGATTGTGTGACTGCGGAAATGGATAAAAGCCCCCCATCCAAACAATGACTATCATCAGTGCAGGTAAGAAAAAACATAATTTTAATTTTTTATCATCTACAATACTCTCTTATTTATTTTATAGTACAGTACATTGATTGTTGCTTTCATTTTATGGATCAATGGTCTTGTTAGATAGTAAAATTCACGTTAAATTGCTGTTTTTAGGGGTTTAAAAAAGTCTGGAACGGATTAATCCGTTCTGCATTACTTTCTATGGGAAAGCGTGCCTTGGTTTTGGAACGCTTTGATTTTGGGACGGACTTCCGGAACGGATTAAGTTTGAGAACCAAGGTACCACTGTACAGTATGACATAGGAGAAACACTGGGGTGTGGGGGGGCATATGATAAAATAGCTTATTTATTTGGAGAAGACTACAGTACATTATGAATGTATTTGTCCATTGAACAGATTAGAGCATCCAAGTACTGTTGAAGCTAAGTGGGCACAGACTTTATCAATGCCTGGATGGGAGATGTTTTGAGAACGACGCCTGGCCATATCTATGGTCTGAGACTATGGTGGGGCCCTCGGTCTATGAAGGGAGGCATCCCCACCCACCACTATGTTGGCATTGCACCGCAACAGGGTGTTGTTCTCCCCTGCCCTGTTGCATGGTGACGTCACTGAATGCCAAGGCTTAGGGAAGTCTTACCAAGACAGTGTCTGGATTAATTTTCCGGGAGTCAGGAAGACAACCCGGTAATTCCTGATTAATGCGAGAATAGATGGGAGGGAGGGAGCAGTCCTGTCAATCTCTGGAAGCTTCCGTAAGTATCATCGCCTGAATGAGCTTCCCCCAAAAATCTGCATTGCCATTTTCCTGGATTCATCTCTAATTGTAACAAAAATTTGCAGCACATCCCTCAACATCCTACTGGGATTACAAGTGGAAAAACACCAGCAGTGTGCTTCGCCACGAATGCAGAAACAAATATTCATGTTTGACTTGTTCAGTTGCCCTTTACAAAAATTTTACGCATGCTGTTCTGTATTAGATCCTCAGGTTTCATTTATTTATTTACCTGAAACGGCCACTGTTTTATCTTTCTGTGAAATTACGACTGGTTTGGAAATGGGCAGAGGGATTCTTGGTGTCTTTGGCATATCCGCTGCAGGCTTCGGTGTCGGTGCGACAATTTCAGGTTTTGGCGATAGAGGTAAAATAGCTCCTGTCTGTTTGGCCAAGTAATTGAGAATGTCTTCTTTGAGGATACGGTTATCTTTCCCTGTTCCAATGACTTCGCTCAGTTTAATCTGAAAGATAAGAGCACCAGCTAAAGAATTCTGGATATAGGGCATGAGCAGAGGGAACATGTCGTTTTTATTGCAATGGCAAAAGAAAATGTGAAAGAAGGGAGGCAAGTTAAACGTTTGAAGAATACGTGGGCCGTTTCCAACTTAGGCATCCCCTCAGTGCAAGCAACTCCACTTGCCACAACAGAACTTGCCCTCTCTTGCCCCCATGCACCCCCCAGATTTCCTTTGCAGAAATGGAAATCCTTGCACTGATGAGATAAATTGGTTAGATACTGCCCTCTGCAAATATTTATAGGTACTTCATTAACACTGAATCCGCATGTGTACAGGAATATAACCTGAAAGCATCTAATATTGTAGGATTGTTGAAGCTAAGTGAGTGTGGACCTCGGACCGATAATCCACCCCCTCCCCAAGGAATCCACATGCCCCTTAAATTGGTGTACGCATACATGCAACTGAATAGGGTGAACTAAAAATTCTGTATCATCCATTTGCTCAAGGCTACCCAGGAAATGTGCTGTGACAAAAGATCCACACACAATTCCACTGAGGCTGCTAAAAGTCCAGAGAAGAAAGGATTTAACAGGAGATAATCTTCAAATATTTGATGGGCTGACACATCAATAAAGAACAAATTTGGTTTTTGTTGCTCCAGAGTGCAAGGCCCGAACCAACGGGTTTAACTTATTGGTTAACTACAAGGCAGCTCGCTTCAGTGAAAAGGAAACACACATTGTTTTCCATGGCAAGGCGGCGGACGGCAGGAGTTGCCAAGGTTTTGTGGCCTTTAATCTCCTGGTGGGTCTGCTCTTCGTGAGACACGGCAGGGGTTTCGACCACGTCCTCTTCGGAAGCGACATCTGCAGGTTGGAAGCAAAGGGGTTAACTTTAAAACGCAGCAGTGAAAGCGGCTGTCAAGGGGAAAGAGAACGTGGGTCCAGTGACAACGCTGCCACCCGTTTATTTCGCTTAAGCTTTGGCACGTGTGAAACGAGACCATTCGCATGTTTAGATTACGGCATGGTGGTTCCTTCCTTCACACATCACTGGAGTGATGTGGGACAACACTCCAAGGGAGGCAGCTTCCAAGTCGCCCTCAGCCTGCGCTGGTCTCTGGCCAGGGTGCAAAGATATGTACAATTAGCTCCGTGCATTCAAAGGGACTTTAGGCTTGTGGCTCTGCAGCAACGGTGCATCATTGCATAGCAGACAGCAAACGGCTTTTGAGACATCCCAAAGCAGTTTGTGACACGGTCTGGGTTTGTAGGTACAGGAATCCAGGGTTTCCCACTATCAGAACGAGCAGCAGTCTTGTGTGTGCCTATCTCCCCTCTCCTCGTCTTCTGCATGCCAGCAGGACAAGATCGGAGGCTTCTGATTTTAAACCACTGTGACGTACAAATGGAGGGAACTATGGCTTCGGTTCTGAGAACAAGCTAGGACCTGAAAGTATGGTTTGATCCTGCCTTATTTTCACCAACCAGGATTTAACCAGGCCAGAATTTCCCAGGTTTCAGATTCCATAGTGGTTTCTAGAACATGCAAGGCAGAAGCCTCCAACCTGCTCCTTTGGCCTGCAAAAGAGGAAGAAGGGGAGAAGCTGCAAGCTCAAGACTTGTATATGGCAACAAGAAATAAGAACCCGAGTCTGTTGCTCAAAGCCCTTGCACACACTTATGGTTCTCTGAATCCTTACTTCTGTTTTTAACGTAACTGAGTGATTAGGCTCTAAAAATGAATTGAGAAGCACATAACTCCCCCCCCCCCTGGCAACTGCCTAGTGAAGAACCTCCTGCAACTTGCAAAGCACTTGGAAACAAGAACTGGTTTTATTTTTTTAAAATCCGCATTTACCTATTTCACATTTGTTCCTATGAGACTAATACAGACATCCTGGAAGAATGTTGAAATCCATTGACGTTACCTTTCAAGGCAGCTGTTTCTATATCCACGAGCGGTTTCCCCACATGGGCAATTTCGTCTAAGTTGTAATGGAGTTTTCTAATGATGCCGTCGTAACGGCTGGTGATGGTGACAGAGGCTTTATCGCTTTGTACTTCACAGATGCTGTCAAACTGTGAGACGACGTCGCCTTCTTTTACATACCTAAAGGAAAAGAAAGACCTGCATAACATACACGACGGAGAAGCCAGTGGCATTGAGTAAAATCGTGGTGTGCTGATGTTTCAGGAAAGAAGCTGCTCTTCCTCAGCTTCTCTCCGATTGCTGTGGCAACCTTGATTTATGTGGGGGCCCTAGTGTAGCTCAGCCCCCCCCCCTTCAAACTGCACACTCAGTTTTATGTTTCCTGGCACAGTGTGTGGAAAGTCCCTCTGGTTGAAAGAGCTTGTTCAAGAAAGTGGTTGAAGTCCACCTTCCCATCCTCCTCTAATTCTGGCGAATTGGTAGTACCTCATGTCTCACTGTTATCATCCGTGGATACAGAAAGATGTTTCCAAAATTATGTGGAAGTATTCTTTAGTCGGACGCATGCAGAATGCTACCCCAAGTTACACTCTTGAAATTAGTGGCCTTCAAATATGAGGGACCATTTCTCCCCATAACGGGCCATGCGCAAGTCATCGTCAGAAAATGGGGCTCTGCTCTATATGGCTCAACACTTGCCAGACGACAACAGTGATGGCTAGGAGCAGAACTTTAATCTGTAGACTGCAAGCTTTGGAGTGCTCTGCCTATCAAGGTCCTTTTCTTTGTATGTGTATTTTGTGAGAGGCCTCTCGACACAATGCAATGCCTGTCTTAACACAACTTGAACATCCTTTCCAACTTGTCAGGGAAGTGCAAAGCGACGGGAGTCTTGTGGCACGAAGCGAGTGAACCTACCATTCTTTCACTGTCACCTCCGTAATCCCTTCTCCAATATCGGAGAGCTTGAACTGGACAATTTGGCCATGTGACACTTGGAGGGGGAAAAGGCAAGGGAACAAATGTCAAACAAAACAACAGAACATCAGCATGGAGTAGCTCTACGTACAGACTATAAATTCTTACGTTACATTAGAGTCACGTCCCAACAACTGCTGATTAGAAGTGCAATACTGTGCCCACTTTCTAACCTACAGGTGAAACTCGGAAAATTAGAATACAGTGGTGCCTCGCTTAACGAATGCCATGCTTAACGAAATTTTCGCTTAACGAAAGGTTTTTTCTAGCGGAGGTTGCCTCTCTAGACGAATTCGTTTTCGTCTAGCGAATCGCGGTTTTCCATAGGAATGCACTGAAATTCAATTAATGCGTTCCTATGGGCAAAAAAAAATTCAATGCATTCCTAAGGGATTCGCTAGACGAATTTTTTCGTTATGAGAAAAGACCCGTGGAACGAATTAAATTCGTCTAGCGAGGCACCACTGTATCATCGAAAAGTGCATTTATTTCAGTAACGCAACTTAAAAGGTGAAACCAATATATGAGATAGATGCATGACATGCAAAGCAAGATATGTCAAGCCTTTATTTGTTGTAATTGTAATTATTTGTCGTTAGGTGGGTCAATTATAAATAGAATGTAATTAATGAAATGTAATAGTGATGTTGATTTTTGTATTATTGTAACTATTTGTTTTATTACTGTGGAATTTCCAAAAGAAAGCATTTGTAAAAATAAAAAATAAGTTGCATTACTGAAATAAATGCACGTTTCTTTGATATTCTAATTTTCCGAGTTTCACCTGTACTTATTACATTTAAAACTCAATCTTCTTCACTTGTTGAATCAAGTACATAGGTACACAGGGTTCTCAGGCAGTCTCCCATCAGCCCTGCTTGGTTTCAGCAATTTATATTTATGTAGATATTTATAAACCTCACTTTCCTAAAGTATATTAAAGGAGGCTCAATGCACACAAAACATAATAAAACCACTCCCATAAAACCCAAGCAGAAATATCAACAAAACATCAGCTGGTACTGGTTGGTTAAAATTCTGATTGTGAAGACCTGTCTGAACAATTTTCAGAAGACATGAAAGAAGCCAGGGACACTGCCTGCCAAACCTTTAGTGGCAGGCAGTTCCGCAGGGCAGAGCTTGCTCCATGAAATACTTGGTCTCTAGTGAAGGCATGGGGAACCACCAGCAGTGCCCCATCAGAGGATCTCGGTAATTTGAGGTGGAGTAAAAGCTATCAGACAGTCCTTATGATACTTTGGGTCCATGTTGTTTTGGGCTCTGTGAATTAACTATGTATTGCTGCATCGTTTACCTCAAGACTGTATTCAGTGACGCTTACTGCAGAATGGAGTGCTTCAGGGTTTCAGCTACTCCATCCTATTCAAACCCCACCACCAGTTTTTGGCTGCCATTTTGGCTATATAAGTCCTGGCACTTGGAGAATTGAGATTGCTCCAAGTATATATGTTGATCCTTCCTTGATTGCTTGCCTCTCTTTGGAGTGACAAGAACTCCTAATAAAATAAAAACAATTTTATGTGTGAAAGAAACTCACCAATAGTTGTTCTGAACAATCGGTGTGGATTTCGATACCTCCATGAGGGCTTGTCAAGCTCACAATTGTATTTTGCCTTTAGCGAACGGAAGTTACTGTACAATCTAATATGATGGACGCAGAGCTGGCAAAGGAAACAAAAACCAAGCCTTAGAGACAAGCACAACTGAAATCACCGCTTATTCTCTTCTTTCAATTTGTCAGAAGCGCACAGAAGCAACTTATTATTGGGGGAGAAAAAGTACAATTAAAGTTAGCAGATGTTATCATTTGCATCTTACTCATTGTTATTGCTTTGTTTCAGAAGGCAAATTCTGCCATATTGTGTGTTCATTGGAAGTTAACAAAAAAGTGAAGATTTGTCCTCAAGATCCTGAGGGGACTGTACAGAGGAAATGTAAACAACCATATTAAAAACTACCATCAGATTCCACTAGCTCTGTCCCCTTCTCTTCAGTTTTGGGCAATATCAGGAAATGTACGTCCACAGTGCATCTATGGATGATGCTCCAGCACTAAAGAGGTAGCCATTTTGTATCTTACAAGCTCATCAGAGCTTTGAAGGGGTGACCAAGAAAAAAACCACACCAGCAATCTGCCTAACCTCAGCTGTGGTCCCAATCACTACAAGACAGTACTGTTTACCAAAATCACAACTAGATTAATGCCGCAATTGGGTCAAAATCAGCAGTGAGAAGGTGCAACTGATTATCTTCCATAGGTGCTTACTTACTTAGGGCAAAGATACGTAATCTTAATGCCAATGTTATTCTCGTTGGATATAAGCTGCATGTATTTGCTTATTACTTTCTTAGTGAAATAGTGGGAAGGGAGGGAGAATTCCTCTGCCGAGGTTCTCAAGCTGTGGAAGAATGCAAAGGAGCAGGTGCGCTGCAGAAGATCTTCTTTTGAGAAGCTGGAGGGATGCTCAGCTCAGCCACAGAAAGGCATCAGGTCTCATCCATTCATCAATGGTGGGAGGAGTCACAGAGGGTATCCTGCCCCCCCCAAGTCCAGTTTTGAAGTCATTAGGACAGTGAGAGAGCATCTGCAGAATAATCTACAAGGCACCGTTTTTCCATTTCAAAAACTGCACAATACTCAAAAAGTTGTTGCTTTGCACAGCTTCCCAAAAGAGATCAAGATGCCTTAGAATCAACCTAAAATGGTTTAAAACAACAGTTAACTGCTGGGATTCCTAATAAGGAAGTGCATCAGGTCCCGCAAAGTACCTCAAGCATTTCACATAGCAAAAACTGAGAAATGATCTTCTTGACAGATCCAGCAAAGAGGATACCTGTATGGGAAAGTTGGCAATTATATGTTTAAATGTGGTACCTTTAACTCCGAGTAAAGAATATTCAAACTCTCTTCCCTCCTATACTAGGAAGAAATTTACAGGACCATCCGCACGTCATTCCATGTTATTGGTTCTTCTGCAATGCTTCCCCAATGTTAGCCCATTGTGGCCATTGGGAGGGGGAGTATTGCGGGACAAAAAAAATTGACCTGAAAATTTGTGGTATAGTTACAGGATTTCAGCAGGACGTTAAGGGACTTGCACTGACTGGAAATGAAGTAGTTGTATGTCCACTCTAAAAACATTTGCAAGTGTAAACAGTATTGGTGGTGTGGTCATGTATAACCACCGCAATACCATCATAAGCACAAATCACCCCTGTTTCTCCAAAAATAAGACATAGCCATAAAATAAGCCATAGCAGGATTTTTAAGCATTCAAGGAATATAAGCCATACCCCGAAAATAAGACATAGTGATAGGCGCAGCAGCAATGCCGGCCGCGGCAAGAGGAGGAAAAAATAAGGTATCCCCTGAAAATAAGCCATAGTGTGTGGTTTTTTGGAGGAAAAATATATATAAGATGGTGTCTTATTTTCGGAGAAACACGGTAAAGTATTGAAATTGGCAATCAGCGTATTAACTATTTTCTGAAGTAAACTTCTGCCAAAACTTTTTTATACAATCTGACATCAAAGCAGACTGCAGCGGCATCTCAACTCACAAATCCTGCAAACCGCATGCAAACTTGCACCAGACATTAAATGGAATCAAAACACCGCACCCAGATCCACACAGCAGGGTTGTTCTTATTCCCAATCCTTTACATTGGGATTAAGTATCGGGCTATCATACAATAGCCACAGCTCACAGTGGAATTCAATGGAATTATCAAAGAAGCTTAGACTTAACTAAGCACATGCATATCGTTTATCAATTCAGGTTATCAAGTTCCGACTGTATGCCAAGTTAATCTGCACGTGTGTAGATAGGAATCAAGTGAAGGATGTACTTGCAGTTAGTCCTACGGTATGTGGCGCAATGGGTCTGGCTGTTAACCAGATGGTTGGTGGTTTGAGTCCACCCAGGGATGGCTGTGGGCAGGATTCCTGCATTGCAGGGGGTTGGACTAAATGACCCTTGGGGTCCTTTCCAACTCTATGATATCAGTACTGTTTGTATAGATTGCTTGGGGACCATACATAAGCTGCCCTGAGCTCTTCAGAGGACCAAGTGCAAAACATAAACAACTTGACATTTTAAACCATCATTTCCTGGGTTTTTGTTTTTCACATTTCTAAATATTCATCATGTAACCTCAGGCAGCATGCATGGGGCTTCCAAGACGTCTCCCAGTCAGGCACTGACCAGACCTAGACTCAGCAGAATGGGGACCTTGCCTGTCTTCAAACCACCAGTATTTGTTCCAACATCTGCGATCTACCCAGAGGTATGCTGCCCCTGTACATGGAAGCTCCATCAAGCCACCAGCACTAACAGTGGTTGGAAAACATCTTTCATTAACAAATGTGACTATAAACCACTGCTGTTGTTTTCAAAAGCCTTATATACAAATGGGAGTGCGGCAAGGCAGATTTTATACTGGGAAGTTTCAGGGAGCTAAGACAGCAGCACTGGTAGGGGGTGTTGAATTCTTCAACTTCCAACTTCCAAAACTGAGGAGTGCTTAAAAAGTTGCAAGGCAAAAGATATTTCGGTTAAATCAATATAATTTAGCTTTGCTGGTTAAGCAATATGTGCAACAAATTGCACAGAAACCATTAAAAAGGATTGGTGTTATATATGTTGTTATTCTTATTCGCTATCGCCTTACATTCTCAGATGTAAGATTAATATGATTTTAGTTCTGCAAAACTACCGGTAGTTTATGTGCTTTTTTTAAAAAAATGGAACGCAGATCTACCAAGCCAAATGTAGTCCGGTCACAAAAATAAGAGCAGATTTGAACTCCTCACACCTCAAAAACGTATTTTAAAGACCTCCTCATGGGAGAAATCTGCAAAATTTTAGTTCAACCCCCCTAAGATGACACGCTCTACCCACTGCAGTAGTAGCAGCGATTTCTTAAGGTGTTACCGACAGGGACGCTTTTGGGAGGGGGGTGGGGAGGAGGATCGAGCCCAGTTCCCCACTTTTGACGACCCGGATTCAGGTGACCCTTCAGATCCTTGCAACCCGCCTTGAGCAACCATATGGAGGGCAACCAAGGCGCTCAAACACCCGCAATTATTAGCAGATTTCAAGGCAAAGTCCTCCCAGATCTCTTGCTTTCTACAGAGGAGGACCGCTGTGGCGCGGGATCGACTGAGAAGCTGCTCTTAAACACCCCCACCCCTAACCCCCCCTCGCCTATTTCTCATGGGCTTCACTGCACTGCCCCCTTACCAGGCGCCCCGTCGCCTTGTAAAAGCTCCTCAGCCCGACGGCTGCCGCCATCTTATTCCGGGGGAGGGAAGACAAGAGAGAGAGACCCTCGCCTCCACACCCCTCCCACCTGGCAGCCAATGGGATCGCACGATTTGAGCCCGGTAGCCAATTAGACGTTGGAAGGCTGCCCCCGCCCCCTTGAAGGTCTACTATTTCTCTCTCTCCAATGAATGGTTGAGAGAGGGAGGCGCTTAGCTTGGAAGGTAAGCGAGAATCGTTATGGACAGCCGCAAGCAGCCGAGCGGCACAGAACTCTTCGGCAGCGCACGAAGCCGGGTATATACAGTATTTTAGAAGGAAGAGACTTTCTTGTGGCATCGCTAATACACACACGCAAATACACATGTCTCAGCTTAATCTACTTAAATCACAGGGTTATTGTGGAGAATGTGGAGGAGAAAAAAACCTCCTCCTTGGAGAAAAAGCGGGATCTAAAGTAAAATCACAGAATTGTAGAGTTGGAAGGGACCACACGAATCATCTGCTCCTGCAATAAGGAACAATGTTTCTGCACTGTCGTATACAGTACCCTGTTCAGGGCTGGCGCTTGAGGCGAATCCCTCCCTGCCATGGGAACAAGGTGTGAATCAAGATCTACATCGGGGAGCGAAGATCTGCATCAGGATCTGCTGCCCCTGTGGACTGTACCACTCAAGGTGGTCGCCTTACCTTCTTGCCTCAAGGGTGGGGTCGGCCGGATCCTATTGCTGCTCAAACCGAATAAAAGCAAGTCGAAGCACAGTCAGGAAAGACTACGCTGCGGTATTTGTTCTAGCATTTTAACTTTTTGCCCGCACTGGTTGCATATTGTTCTTGATCTTCCCGTTTCACCTTTTTTTTGTTGCTGCAAATTTGTTTGTTTACTATCAAGCGGCGTCTAGAATTTTATGGCACATAAATGAAATTTATTATGACACGGCGTTTTGACAAGCTGCGGTCTGTTTTCAGTAAAATAAAAAAATTCCTTCAGTAGCACCTTAAAGACCAACTAAGTTTTTATTTTGGTATGAGCTTTCGTGTGCATGCACACCAGTGGCAGTTGCGCGGAGCTCATCATTCCAGTCCAACCCCTTGCGGCGCAGGAAACTTTCCCACGGGGTGGAACTCGAATACACGACCCTGAGATTAAAAAAATAAAAAAGATCTCCTGCGCTCTGGGAAGGATCTTACGCATTTTCGGTTTCAATAAAAGCAAACAGTTACCGAAAGAGCCTGTCTGTAGATAAGAGAAGGCAAATCCCACGGGGGTGGGAAACGCGCGAGAGAGAGACGCGCTCCGTAAGCGGCGCTGCACCAGCGAAGACTAGCGCGCGCGGCGGATCCGCAGCTCCGAGGAAAGGGCGGCTGCGCTGGCCTCCCTGTGCGCGTGCTCCGCGCGCCTCCAACCCGAGCCCGGCAGGGGCGGCGCTTCAGCCGAGTCCGAGGCTTCCCTTCCTCGCTGGCGGCGGCCTGGAGCAAAGGGCGGGTGTGCCGGAATCTCCTCCTCGCTCAGGTTCGCAGGCTCCGGGGCTCGGATCCTCGACGGCAGCTTTCGATCATGGGGGATGCAGAGCCGGTGGAGATCGACGGCGGCATCATGGAAGGGGTGAGCTGGGAGTCGGAGAGGATTACGCGCGGGGCCGGATGCCTTTCTCGGGGTTCATAGTCGCCATGGTCCTGAATTAATGGGTGTGTGTTTTTTTTGGGGGGGGGACCGGACCGGACCTGTTTCCAGGTAGATCAGAGTTGCATTCCTGGATATTGGGGTGGGACGCCTCTCCCGTTCGATCCCCTGCCGTGGAGCCACATAACTCATTGCTTGGTTTCCCCAACGGGAATGCCAAACCCCCTGTGTTAACCTTTCTCCCACCCCCCAGGTTAGTTATAGTAGGCTGCAGCCCTGCTCGGTGGGGCTTGCTTCTGAGTACTGTAGTTGGAAGGGATCCCAAGAGTCATCTAGTCCACCCCCTGCAATGCAGGAATCTCGGCTAAAGCAGCCATGACAACCTCTGCTAAAAATATGTCCGGAGAAGGAGAGGCCATCACCTCCCATTCCACTGTAGAACGGCTGACTTCTTACTCTCAAGAGTTTTTCCTGGTGTTTAGTCTCCTTTCTTGTAACTTGAAGTCGCTGGTTCAAGTCCTACTCTCCAGAGCAGGAGAATACTGCCAAATTTTGCCCTTGCTCAGGGTGCGTATTACCAAAGTCCGCCCCTGGTTAGTAGCCCGCCTTCCTTGCAGGTGTGCTGGTGGAAGTCGCGTTTGTGACAAAAATCAGAAAGCACTTTAAAAGCAAGCTGCAGTCAAAGGAATATAGGTGGCTGCCTTATAAGAAGCCAGATCATTGGCCATGTAGTTCTGAACTGTTGGCACTGACTGGCAGCAGCTCTTCAGGGTTCCAGGCATGGATCTGTCCTACCCTGAGATCTCAGGAACTGAGCGTGCAGCTGTTTGCATACAAAGCAGGTCCTCTGCCACTGACTTACACGACAACTAAACTGCTAGCACACTTGCAAAGCTAAACAGTATGGTTTCAAATTGGATGGGGGACCACATGTTGAGATTCCTGGCTTGCAGGGGGTTGGACTAGATGACCCTGCGGAGCCCTTCTGACTCTACAATTCTGTGATTCTATGGCCCTTCCCCGAAGACCTCTGCCTACTCACCCGGGTACCCAGTGGGACTTGTAAACCAGTCCGCATGCATACAAATAGACGGGGTAACTGCAATAGCAGCACAGTACTTAATTTCTGGAAAAGAGGAGCAGTCTGCCTGGAAACAGTGACGAGGCTTTACCTGCACGACAGTCGCTTCTATCTGTAGCAAGTATTTGATCCTGTTTCCTTTCAGGGTGGCCAGATCCTGCGCGTCTCCACAGCTCTGAGCTGCCTCTGTGGTACGCCCTTACATGTGAAAAATATCCGAGCCGGCAGGAGTCAGCCTGGCCTTAGGTAAGTCCAGGGGAACAGTTGTGAAAGCGGTTTGCTTTAGGAGAGGCATTGGGGAGCCTCATTGCCCCCAACCTTGTGGGCCAGCTTTGATAGGATAGCCCACCTGTCAATCACCTGACCGCATGATGCTCTGCGTCTGGACATTATCACTTCAGACTTCAGGGTGACTGAATGCACATCCATTTTGCATAGCAAATCAAGTCAGTGTGGACAGTCATCAAGGACGACCCTGCTGAGAGCCTGAGGGTCCTGCTCCTGCCTCTATCTGCCTGACCCAGGGTGGGGCCTGACAGGCTTCATAAGGACTGGTGCTGCTGCCCAGCAGAGAGTACTGCTTTTTCTGTTAAACTGATTTCTAAAAGTTTTTATGTCCTTTTCAATCATTTTTAAAAGTGATTTTAAACTGTTTTTAATGTACATCCTATGCCGTTTTAAAATGTGTTGGGGGGGAGGGTTGTTGGGTTGTGGTTGTTTTTGCTTGATTGTGTCCTTTGTGCTTTTGTGTTCTGATTTTATCCTGTGAACCACCCTGAGGCCTATGGGTATAGGATGGTATATAAATAATAATGATAATAATCATCCTCATCATCGATAACACTTGGGGAGATGACCTGTGACTCTTCAGCTATTTGTTTATTTTACTTATTGCTGGACTACAACTCCCATCCTCCTTGACATTTAGCTGTGCTGATGGTTGATTGGAACCCACAGTTTGGAAGCCCACAGAGTCCCCAGTCCTATTCTAGGGCAAGATTCTCCCTGACATGCTAGTTTTCTATGTGTAGGACTCTTTCGTTGTTCTTGTTGGGTAGCAAGCCTCTGCTTGCAGCTGGAAATCCCTTAGCCCCTCCTACAGACTTAGCATCTCTTCTGTGTGCTAGCAGTGATTGAGGCCTCATGTGCTCTCTGCATTTAAAGCATTATCGTGATACAGACAGTCACAGCTTCCCCCAAAGAATTCTGGGAGCTGTTATAGGTAAGGAGAGTTATTAGGAGACCCCTCAAAGAGCTGCAATTCCCAGGGAGTTCTGCAACTGTGATAGCACTGGTTTCCTCTTTCCCTGGAAGATGATTGCTGCTATGACCACTAACTTTCTTGGCAAGGGACAATGGCTGCTCACCCTGAGCTTGCAAGCAAGTTACTGCTTGCACCTGAGGAGTCTGCACCGGGCATGCAAAAATCTAGTATTCTTTGCTACGTGAGCGCATACGCAGGCTTTGCTTCTGTTCTAACTCAGTCCTCTTGACTTGAAGGCCTCAGCACCTGTCAGGATTGGAAATGGTTCGCGACCTTTGCAACGGGCAGATGGAAGGTGGAGAAATTGGATCAACCGAAGTCACTTTCGTGCCAGGAAAGATCCAGGGTGGGACCCACGTCGCGGATACCAAAACAGCGGGGTATATCTCTGTGACTTCTTTGGGTGCTGATGTAGCAATTGTCATTCCATGTTCAAGAGAAATTGTACATAGCAGAATGAAAGAAAATGGATCCAGTATTGACAAGACACCCTACCGGCTTAAAATGCCAATCAGTCATGTTTCTTCTTGCTACCTTTCAGGTCGAATTTGCCTTTCCTTGTTGCTGTGTATAGACATTACCTGCTGCAGGTTCACACCCTCAGGTGGTGATGTCTTTGCAGGACGTAATTGTCCAGTTGGTTTCTCTGCCTCCTGGAAATCCAGAAGGAAAGGAAATGTACTCAAATGTACCATACCTGGAGGTTTCTGCAACATGCACCTTGATTTTTATACTTTGCCAAGTTACCTCCTTGCACAATCTTTATTAGTAAAGCAGGTGTGAAACTGGTGGCAAAAGAAATTCATGGAAAGGGATGCCATGTTTGAGTTAGATAGAAGCTGTCTTGGGGGAAACTGCATCAAAATGCAGTGTTTCACCAGAAACTTCAAGATAGCTCTGGATCTTGGGTAGCACAGATTCATGGATTTAAAAAACAACAATGGGAGTATCCTGGAGTCATAGTAAATAGTAACGTTTACAGTAATGTTTATAGCTTTTCTTTGCAAATTCTGAACACGGGCTGGCTTCTTGAAGCTTTGTTAAGTGGGTCGTTTAGCAAACAGATTTTCTGTGAGCTCTGTGGTGTGTGTGTTTTAAAGTATAACCCTTTTGTAAGGTTCATTTGTCATCTGTTGTACAGTCAAATACTGTACAACATTCCTTGTTTCCCTAGAGTGGACACAGACAGGGGGCTGTTACTCCAGCCAGTATAACTTCCTGTTACACCTGGTCTGGAGCATCCTCCCCCTACATGTGACCAGGTAGGTGGGCGTGACCCTTGCAGACCCCACAACAGGTCCAGTCACGCAGCCATCTTCCTCTTTTACTCTTTTGCCTTCTTGACACCATTCTCTTGGACTGCCCTGCTGGCTCTCAGCCAGCAACACATGGGATGAATCCCCATATGGCACGGGTGTCAAACACAAGGCCTGGGGGCCTAATCCGGCCCGCCAGACCTCGTCATGTGGCCCGCGTAGCCGCCGCTGACAGTAGCCGTTGACAGTAGTTCTGGAGCCTGCGATTGGCCGAGGGTCAAAACCGGGGGCGGGGCTGCAGGCGGAGGCCGGGGCGCTGGAGCCGCGCTGACGGCCTTGGCCAGGGAATTTCAATTTCGAATGAGGCTGAGGTGGCCAGACGGGGAAGTGAGATGCAGGAGGAGGAGGAGGAAGCCCGCCAAGGAGGTAGGAAAGCCCTACAGGCGCCGCCGGCAAAGTTGGTGCCGGGACGGAGCAGCGCTGGATTTTTTTTGGGCGGGCTTTGCTGTTGTCTCTGAGAGCGAGTGAGGCGGCACTGGGGAGCCGCCGCCTGCCGCTTCCCTTCCTCTCCTTGGCTGCCTCCGGGAGGAGGGCGAGCGAGCGGGCGAAAGGGACGCGGAGTGAGCCTGAGGGGGAAGTAGGCGAAGCGCAACAACCGCTCTCTTGATGGAGCCGGGTTTCTCTTCCCTCATTCCCCGTTTTCTCCTCATAGACACTCGGGAGGGTGCCTGGCTTTTGCTTTGCCCCCCACCCCCGAGCAGCCCTTTGGCTTCTCAGTTCCAGCGGAGCTGCTCCCCGGGGGGCGGCCGGGAGGGAGGCGGTGGCGACGGCACGGGTTCCTGCTCTTCCTGCTCTGCCGCCGCCTCCTCTCAGCCCCTCGTGATGTAGGGCTCCAGATGGAGTCACCTTGCGGTTTGAGTAGGTGGGAGGGGAATTTTTTTTGGGGGGGGGGGAGGTTTTCAAGCCTCCTCTGCCTGCAGTCCCGGTAGGGAGAGGCGGCGGCGAAGACGACAGCAGCGCGGGTGGGGGGAAGAGCAGCTCTGAGGAGAAGATGCACGTCCGCTGGGGCTGCCGCCGCCTTCCTCCTCGGGAAATCCGCTGCCCTCCCTCAGCGCGAGGGGAAGGGACTGTGGCGCTGAGGAGGGAGGATGCAAAAGCAAAGCAGGGAGTTGGCGCTGCACCGCATGTTCCTGCCCCTCTCCAAAGCATGGGGTGGGTTGCAGTGTGTGGCATCCTGCCTAGCGGGGTTTGGGTGTGCGCAGGGCGGGAGAGGGAAGCCCTCTTTCCATCTGCAGGTTTTTAATCCCAGCAGTGGCTTTCTCCTTCCTGCCGAAGGTTTAGTTGAGCCCCCCCCCCCGGAAGCCGTCGATCCCCACCTTTTGTTCAAATTTCCTTCGTTTACATCCCCTCCCACACACGCGCCACGGCGCAGGAATGTGATCCGCGTGGGGGCGGGAATGAGCTTACATTATTACAAAAAATAGTAATAATTGAATGCAGTGACAATAATTTATGATAATAAAGAGTGGACACATAGTCCTACAGACACAACCGGCCCTTTGAGGGTGACCAAACTGCTGATGCGGCCCCCGATGAATTTAAGTTTGACACCCCTGCCATATGGGATGAATCCACACCTTTTTTTGTAACACTAACTACAAGCCAAAGCCTGCTTTCAGGGATCATACTGTGAACTGAATGTAAGTAAACTTCTTGTTACTTTTAAGGAAAGACTGTTGTGTCTTTATTCTTTTGAGAGGGATGAAAGGGGACTTGCCAGGAATAAATCCAATCTGGGCATGTGAGAGTGGATTGCTTAGCTAAAGAGATTCAAACGAATCTGCAAACCAGCTTCCTGCTGTAGAAGGCAGGCATGTCCAAAGTGTGGCCCAGGGGCCAAATCCAGCCTGCCGATCTGTTTAATCCGGCCCCTGTGGCAGTTAATTTCCTGGGGTAAAATCCTAAAGGAAGGTCAACAACTTCGGTCCTAAAAAAAAAAGGTCAACAACTTTGGTCGGCCCTCACACATGTTCATTTCATTTGGCCCTCATTGAAAAAAGTTTGGACACCCCTGGTATAAGGGGAATGTGCTCTGCTACTTGACTCACTAGTGTGAGTGATGGAAGGATATTATTTAATCAATATATCCTCTCCTACTATCCCCAACATTCCCACAGATAGAAAATTGCATCTGGGAGTTTTGGAATCCCCATTGGCTCCAGTCCCTCCGTAATAAATAACACATTCTGTCTATGTCTCATTCCCATTGTAGGAGTGTCTGCCTGCTGATGCAAGTCGCAATGCCCTGTGTGCTCTTTGCAGCCTCTCCATCGGAACTTCGTTTGAAAGGGGGCACCAATGCAGAGATGGCTCCCCAAATCGACTATACGGTGATGGTAAGTTGGCCCTTCCATCTTTGCAGCCCAAGTCATCCTTTGCTTCATTAGACTTTGGCAACAACGTTGCACAAGAAAGCGACAAGCGAAATAGGTTGCCACAAAACGGTTAAGTGGACCTAAATTCCAGAAAGTGGAGATAAAGCCACAAAAAGTTACTAGTCCTCAGTTTTCCACGTCCACCTGCTTTGACGTTGTGGCATGCTGTTGGCAGGAAGGAGGAAAGAATACAGTGGTACCTCTACTTACGAATAACTCTACTTACGAATGTTTCTACTTACGAATGGAGCTCCGTCCGCCATCTTGGATGCGGTTTAGATAGGATTTTTTCTACTTACAAATTTTTAGATAGGGTTGCTTCTACTTACGAATTTTTTCTCCCAATGCATTCCTAAGGGATTCGACTTACAATTTTTTTCGACTTACAAATATGCATTCAGAACGCATTAAATTCGTAAGTAGAGGTACCACTGTAAATTCATTTTTGGTAGCTTCCCTGGCAAGACTACTTGAATGGTCTGATGCTGCAACTAAGATGGTATGGCTCTTAATAGTCCTTTGACAGGCAGATGTCAGATAGTCCCATATAAAGGCAGATTATTTCCTTTATATAGGCAGATTTATTTCCTTTAACTATAATAAATTGCTTCTTTGTCTGATCGCTTGGAAATAATTCTCACTTGTCACAGGTGACTATGTGAATGCTTGTCTACCAGCTTGTTCGCTTCCTGAAACCATTCATTCAGGTGCTATAAATTCTTATTTGTTGAAACAGATGAGACTGTATAAGTAACACAGTACGCCTGTCTTCAGAATTGTGGTTCCTTCAGGCATTTTCATTGCAGTTCATTTTCTTGAAAGGCATGCTCCAGAAGAATGCAACTGCAAACCATGGATTATTTAACTTAACTGGAGTTTGTTTTAAACCAAGATATATGTAATGACAAACCAGGATTTGTGGAAACGAAAAGTCAGCACTGCTCATTGACTCAGTTCAGACATAATGTCAAACCATAGTTTTTATTTATGATTTTTCTGTCATGTGCTAGTCTTTTTCTAGTGTGCAGAAGCTCACTTTGCCTGATTGCAGGAAATTGAATTGCAAAAACTTTATTTTGCCTACAAGCCACAATCAAACTTTGGTTTTGGATAATAGTTTGCGAATAAACGATGATTTGTGCAAATCATCGTTTTCTGCATTCAGACAAATTAGAAGCGGCTGCTTTTAATCTACCTCCCCATCACCGCTGCCATGTGCAAATGAAGGCGAAGAGGAATTGTGAGAGTCCAAGACTTGTTTTCCCCCTGTTTTTAATTCTGTGAACTGCCCTGAGATCTCATGATGATAATAATTTGTTATAAATAATAATAAGTAATAAAACATTAATAAGATTGAATTAAGCCACTCCCATACTAGCAGTTTTGTTTGTTTGACTTATTGCTTGTTACCCAAAGGTTTCCAAGTAAACGTTTAAGAACATAAACACCTCATGCCATTAAAAGAATTCATGCAAATTAACTAGTATTCATTTCTAGCTAGCTATCTTTCTATTGTTATATATGCAGAGCTTTTTTTCAGCCGGAACTTGCCGGAACTCAGTTCCGGCACCTGCTCAGTTGGGCGCCATTGCCATTCTAAGAGAACAAGGGATGTGAGTTTCAGCCCCTCTTTTTCCAGAAAAATATCACTGTATCTGTATATTATATATCCACAAAACAACCTCCCATAGCAATGACCGAAGTGTGTGCTTTGGCAGCCCATGAGTCAAAAACATCATTCTTTTGACACTCGTGACAGCGTGATAGGACGGAATATTTTGCTCACTAAACTGTGTATGTATCTGTGTTTTTCAGCAAATGTATTTACTCTCCAGGTCTTCAAACCAATGGTTGAGAAGTTCAATTTGACCCTGGACTGTGATATAAAAAGGAGGTAGGTCTCAGGCTCCTCCTTTTGTGACTGTGAGGAGGAGATTGGAAGCTTCTAAATAACTGCAGTTTGACATTGTGTTTGAACCCTGAACTGTGCGTAAATAAGCCAGCCATAAACTCTATAGTTTTGATTTGGCTTTTTTCTTCGTTGCCATGACAGGAACATAACCTGGCCCATAATTGCTGTTTCTTGACAGGGGCTACTACCCCAAGGGGGGTGGCGAAGTGGTCATCCGGATGTCGCCTGTTAAGCAGTTGAGCCCAATCGACTTAACCGACCGCGGCACCGTGACCAAGATACACGGAAGAGCCTTCGTAGCTGGAGCTCTGCCAGTCAAAGTGAGCCTGTTCTCATATTCTTACGGTGTGTCATTTTGGGGGGGGGCTCAATTTTTTGCACATTTCTTTCAGTGAGGGGGTCACAAAGTTTTTGGGTGTGAGGCATTCAATTCTGCTCTTTATTTTTTGTGATTGGACAACTCTCAGCTTGGTAAGTCCAGCTCATTAACTGCTTTTGGAAAAAAACAAGGCATTTTAATGTTACCTTCTGGAAAGGTCCTTTAATACTAAATAGTAATAAAAAATAAGATTGATATATAATCTAACTGCAAGTACAGTGGTGCCTTGGAAGTCAAACGGAATCCGTTCCGGAAGACCATTAGACTTCCAAAACGTTCGGAAACCAAGGCGCGGCTTCCGATTGGCTGCAGGAGCTTCCTGCAGCCACTCGGAAAGCACGTCGGACGTTCAGATTCCAAAGAACATTTGCAAACTGGAATACCTACTTCCGGGTTTGCTGAGTCCGGGAGCCAAAATGTTTGACTCGCAAAGTGTTCGGGATCCAAGGTACGACTGTACTTGGCAATTACTTTTAATGATTTCTGTGCAATTCGACACACATTTGACTTGCCAAGCAGAACCAAATTGTATTAATTTAACCAAAATATCCTGTCAAATTATTACAACTTTGTAGCACCCCTCACTTGGGGGATCTGTCAGTTGAAAAATTCAGCGCACCTTCATGGGAAAAAATGCATGTGTTCTGCTGCACATGGTGAATAAAAAAATGTGTGGCTACTTTCTTTCCACCATGTCGGTGAATTTGTAATGTTTATGCTTGCAGGTGCGCACACATATTTTGTTATAGAGCCATAAGGAGAAGGACCATAGTTTTTTTCGGGGGGGGGGGTGTCTCAGGAGCTATCACTGGCACCTTCTGTTTAAAGAAGGTATGGGGACAAAATAAAAAAATTCCTTCAGTAGCACCTTAAAGACCAACTAAGTTTTTATTTTGGTATGAGCTTTCGTGTGCATGCACACTTCTTCAGATACACTGAAACAGAAGAGTCCAACTAAGACCAACTAAGTTTTTATTTTGGTATGAGCTTTCGAGCTTTAAGTTTTTATTTTGGTATGAGGACTCTTCTGTTTCAAGTGTATCTGAAGAAGTGTGCATGTACACGAAAGCTCATACCAAAATAAAAACTTAGTAGGTCTTTAAGGTGCTACCGAAGGAATTTTTTTATTCTGCTTCGACTCAGACCAACACGGCTACCTACCTCTAACTAGAAGGAATGGGGAGCATGTGATAAGCAAGACCCCTGCCAGAGACCCTGCGGGAGCTGATGCTGGTGAATCAGTCTGACCTGGGATAATGTAGCTTCCAGGGTCTTGTTTTTGTGACATCAGAATAGCACCTCTTTCTAATTATGTAGAGGAGCCTAATCCAGGTATAGCCAGCCAATGGGGTGCCCTGCAGGCATTATAGAACTCTTAACTCCCACCAGCCCCAATGGTCGGGGATGATGGAAGTTGCAGGCCAACAAATTTTGGGAAGTCACTACATTTGTATAGATGCTGTCTAATAGGCAAGCGTTTACCAAGCAGTAACATGCTTGGCATGTAAGAGACACTTTAGCAAGCCAGGTGTCTGTGCGCCATCCTGCCGAGGAGTAAGGAGAATTTTATCACCCGTTTTGTATGAAAGAAGCCTTTTTCTACGTAGGGACTTCAGCCTGTGGTGGAAAGCTCTTCTATCGAGGTTTCAGTCGTAATCGTTTTACTTGCTTGAACTTGTCACGTTAGTTAGCAAAAGATATGGCATCGGCGGCAGTGAGGTGCATCAGAAAGGAAATGCGAGACCTTTACGTCAACATCCAGGCCGTTCGAGAACCGGATAATGAGGCCTTTGGAACCGGAAGTGGAATAATGTGAGTGGGCTCAAGTTGCAGGTCTCCGCATGCTTGCGATCCAAAAATTCACTTATCCGCACTTTAAAGCTTTCCAAAGGGTGTTTTCTGTGCCTAACTGTTCCAACATGTCACCCTGCCCCCTTCTGTTTAGAATTGTTGCAGAGACTTCCACAGGCTGCTTGCTGGCAGGATCATCGCTTGGTAAAAGAGGTGAGGATTTGGGCAAACAGGATTTTTTAATTTTAATTTTTTTAAAAAAATCTTCCAATGCTGGTGTCTTATTTTATATTATCCATGTTCTGGGTAATTATGATTTAATAATTACAGTCACTAAAAGGCCACATTCTTGAGCTGTGGTAGCTAACCTTTTTATGTGCATAGGCACAAAACACTTGCCACGCAGGCAGCACACAGGTGTGTTAGGTTCTACCTGCGCTTCTTCTTTACGCAGGTAAAAATGCTGACAAAGTTGGAATCGAAGCCGCCGAGATGTTGCTTGGAAATCTTCGACATGGTGGAGCAGTGGACGATTATCTGCAAGACCAAGTAAGCGTTTCGTGTAGAGCAGGGGCGGCAAACCTTTGCCCTCCTGGCAGGGTTGGCCTCAGCTAGTATGACCAATGGCCAGGGCTGAGGGGAGTTGTGGTCCAGCAACATCCGCAAGGCTCCCTATCCTTGACACAGAGGTTCCCTCATATAAGCAAACAAGAGTTTGACAAGGGCAGCTGGAGGCACCTCCCCAAATGAAAAGGGCAGAATATCAGGCTTGTAGGTGGTCTTGAAAGAGCTGCACTCTGGCGCCTACCTGGGAGTAAGTCCCCTTGTGACACAGGTGGTGCTGTGGTCCAAACCACTGAGCCTCTTGGTCTTGCCGATCGGAAGGTTGGCAGTTCAAATCCCCGTGATGGAGTGAGCTCTCGTTGCTCTGTCCCAGCTCCTGCCAGCCTAGCAGTTCAAAAGAACGCCAGTGCCAGTAGAAAAATAGGTACTGCTGCTGTGGGAAGGTAAATGGCGTTTCCGTGCGCTCTGGCTTCTATCATAGTGTTCCGTTGCACCAGAAGTGGTTTAGTCATTCTGGCCACATGACTCTGAAAGCTGTCTGTGGACAAATGCCGGCTCCCTCGGCCTGAAAGTGAGATGAGCACCACAACCCCATAGCCGCCTTTGACTGGACTTAACTGTCCAGGGGTCCTTTACCTTTTTTTATTTAAAAAAGTCCCCTTGAACTCAGCAGGGCTGACTTCTGCAAAGACATGAATAGGATTTTATTGTGAATTATGTGGGCAAGGAGTGTTACTTTAACTGGCTTTCTTTAGTTGCCACAGGAGTAAAGTTAGATCACTCATAAGGATTGTTTTTTTCTTCCTGTCTCTTCTCAAGCTAATCATTTTCATGGCTTTAGCAAATGGCCTCTCCAGAGTGAAAACTGGACCAATTACACTCCATACAAAAACTGCTATACATTTTGCAGAACAGCTGACAAAGGTGAGTAAAATGTGGTTTTCTTTTTTTAAGGTTGGAAGTTTTAAACTGAACATTGTTTACTATCAATTTTGTATTATTATTATTATTATTATTATTATTATTATTATTATTATTATTATTATTATAGTATTTTATTTTCAGAGCCTGATTTTTAATAAGCAAGCTCTTGCACGTCATGCAAACAATATACAGGTGGCTACACTTGTGCATTTTAAAGAATATGTTAATAAACCCACTTTATGACACCTTAAATTATTTTCATTGCAGGCTAAATTTACTGTGGCAAAATCAGAAGATGACGCTTCCCCCAAGGATGCCTACATTATCGAATGCCAAGGAGTTGGACTGCTAAACACGAATTTGTAGCTACTGCTGTTTGTTGGAATTGTTTAATTATTATTCTTTTGGCTTTGTTTTTGTTTTGTGTTTAAAGATATTGCTGACATCTTCAAGGGAGAAAAGTGTGATTAGTGTTGGGTTTGAATTAATTCTAATAAAGGACAGCCATTTGGGGCTCTGTAGATAATAAAGAGCCTATATGGCTGCTATTAAACACAGCAGGTGAGCAGTATAGATCACAGCAGAGCGGGGAAGCGATAGCTTCAGCTTTTTAAAACGGACTTTTGTGATTCAGTCGTTCTTGTCCCCTGTTGGGAGTTGATCATACGGAATCCTTCACGGGCATCACAACAAAAATGTCGTCAAAAAGTCATTTTCAGCAGTTACTGTTCGCATCTCTTTTTTTATTTCTGTAACCCTTTCCTGCCTATGACTACATATAAAAATAAAGCAGTCTCAACAGATGAAGGTATTTGTTACTTATTACCAGTAAAAGGGTAGAAGTTTGCAAATAATACAGCAGGTCATTTTCTGGCGGTGGCACCATATGACCTGGTTTGCATCATGTCACACTAAGCCACACAATGGCTGCTAGCATAAGTGCGCAGGTTCCAGGAAAAGAGAACGCAGCTGTGTCCCTTCTCCCTGGTCCTTTTACTGCTGCAAGCTTGGACTGAGTGCAGTGGCTCCCAAACTTGAAAATTGCTGAGGGTCTCGGTATACCGCTTAATGATATTTCTGCCTGTTGTAGCAATTTCAGTGCAATGTGCTGGATGCCGTATGCTTTATAATTGTGTTTTTATTGCTCCTTTTCTTTCTTACATTGTGTTTCTTGTAGCCCAATTTGCATTCCGCAGAATTCAAGCTGTAACGCAGCACAGTGCAAGAAAGAGAAGAAGCGATGAGAACGCCATTAAAAATCAGTGCGAATATTTAAGGCAGACGTGCCACAAACCCTTCACACATGGCGCTCTCTCACTCCCGTGCAATTTCTGGCGATTTCTCTTCCACCCCAAGTATTGAATATACCGGTACATTTCTCCAGCATTGTACTTTCCCCCATGTGCAAAGTTGGAATTCAGAAGGCAGAGGTGGGCATAGTAATAGTTGTTTTAATTTGATCAGTTACCTGTTGTTAGTACAACATCAGGGTCATGCCGAGGGGTGGGTGGGTGTCTGTGTCCAAGTGTCCCTATTTTCCAGGGACAGTCCTGGATTTACAGAAGCTGTCTCAGTTTCTGATTTGATCCCAGAACGTCTCGCTTTTCCTTAGGATGTCTCTGTTCTCATTGGAGAAATGTTGGAGGGTATGGTAGGACATCCTTATTTTCATTGGAGGATATGGAGTCATGTGACCCCCCCCAAGCCAAGGAGATATGTAACAAGTGCCTTTTTTTCCTGGAGGTACTCAGGGGTACTCAGTACCGACACATTTTTTCCCCTAGAAGGAAAGCACTGTAAGTAACTATACAACCTTTAGAAGACATCTGAAGGCTGCCCTGTGTAGTTTTATTATGTTTTTATATATGTTGGAAACAGCCTAGGGTGGCTGAGGCAACCCAGTCAGATGGGGTATAAAGAATAAAATTATTATTATTTTATGGAATAGGACGTCCCTATTTTCATCAGAGAAATGCTGGCCCTAGGCTCTGTGGTTTAACTACAGCGCCACCCGCGTCTCTGTGACCAGGGACTACGATGGCACAATTCCAGGCAAATCTCCTTCCAGGAACTCACCTGGTTTGTGCAGGTGTTAGCTGATTTTCGCCTTGCGTTCCTGTCTACCAGATAGCTTGGCTGTAATCCCTTTCTAAATGTGTCCCAATGTAGTGATAGAAGCTGGGGTGGGTTGATTTTCTTGTTAATCACAAGGAACAGCTGTTCAGCTGTAGTTGTAATGTTTGGAGTTGCCTGAAGGGGGCAGCAGATAACTTATTCTATTAGTATCCCTCATTTTTTTAAAAATACAATCACAAGACGTTTTCTGTGAGTGTTCTTGTGTTTTCCTCCCCTCCAAAAAAGAAAAAGAAAAAAATGTTCTGATTTATCCATCAACTATTTGAGAAGCTTGAAAAAGTAACACACATTCTGTGGGTATCTGCTTTCAAAGAAAGTAGCACTAGTTCAATGGCCCAGAGAGTCAAGGCAGGAGCCTTGAATTAAAAGTTTCACATCTGTTGCTTCTGCAACAGTAGGTGGCCTTGAGCGAATCTCTTCCAGCATCTATTCAGACCTGCATTTCCAGTGCATTGTGAGGGATGCAGAAATCATCCTTTGCAGAGTGGAAGTGCTTTGACGAACGACAGAAGGTGTTGAGCTATGCTCCTAGGATAAAGGTGGTTTGGGTTTTATAAGTTAGGCCACCTGGGTTCAGGTCTGCCATGCTAACCAGTCTGCCACATAGTGATATGAGTGATTTATTTACTTTGTGGGATTTGATATCAAATAGGCGTAAGTTTTCCATTTCCTCTCTTTTTTTTTTTTTGCAAGAAAGTAACTCCCGATGCCGTTTTGTCCTTCTTGTTGTCGTTTAGTCGTGTCCGACTCTTCGTGACCCCATGGACCATAGCACGCCAGGCACTCCTGTCTTCCATTGCCTCCCGCAGTTTGGTCAAACTCATGTTCGTAGCCTCGAGAACACTGTCCAACCATCTCGTCCTCTGTCGTCCCCTTCTCCTAGTGCCCTCCATCTTTCCCAACATCAGGGTCTTTTCCAGGGAGTCTTCTCTTCTCATGAGGTGGCCAAAGTATTGGAGCCTCAGCTTCATGATCTGTCCTTCCAATGAGCACTCAGGGCTGATTTCCTTAAGAATGGATAGATTTGATCTTCTTGCAGTCCATGGGACTCTCAAAGAGTCTCCTCCAGCACTTGCTATTGTATAGAGGTTTGTAAATTTTCAAAGGGATTTTTTTTTTAGTGGTCCAACAACCTGTGAGCTTCTAAGACTGAGGGCAAGCGTCCTGTCCCAAACTGGCAGCAGGAACATTATTGGGAGGGGCGTCTGTGATCCACATACCCTAGAGCCCCACTTGCTCTTGAGCCATTGTGGCATAATGGTTAGAGTGTTAGACTAGGAGCTAACACACAGCCATGAAGCTCTCTGGGTGACCTTGGGCCAGTCACTGCCTCTCAGTGACTAACCTACCTCACAGGGTTGTTGTGGGCATGAACCGGGGAGGAGGAGAACCATGTACACTACCTTGGGTTACAAAGGTAGGTCTTAGTGATATATGGAAGTGAGAGGTCTTAGTGATATATGGAAGTGAGAGCTGGACCATGAAGAAGGCTGATCGCCGAAGAATTGATGCTTTTGAATTATGGTGCTGGAGGAGACTCTTGAGAGTCCCATGGACTGCAAGAAGATCAAACCTATCCATTCTGAAGGAAATCAGCCCTGAGTGCTCATTGGAAGGACAGATCGTGAAGCTGAGGCTCCAATACTTTGGCCACCTCATGAGAAGAGAAGACTCCCTGGAAAAGACCCTGATGTTGGGAAAGATGGAGGGCACTAGGAGAAGGGGACGACAGAGGACGAGATGGTTGGACAGTGTTCTCGAGGCTATGAACATGAGTTTGACCAAACTGCGGGAGGCAATGGAAGACAGGAGTGCCTGGCGTGCTATGAGGTCCATGGGGTCACGAAGAGTCGGACACGACTAAATGACTAAACAACAACAAGAAGGACAAAACGGCATCGGGAGTTACTTTCTTGCAAAAAAAAAAAAGAGAGGAAATGGAAAACTTATGCCTATTTGATATCAAATCCCACAAAGTAAATAAATCACCCATATCACTATGTGGCAGACTGGTTAGCATGGCAGACCTGAACCCAGGTGGCCTAACTTATAAAACCCAAACCACCTTTATCCTAGGAGCATAGCTCAACACCTTCTTGTCATTCGTCATAACACTTCCACTCTGCAAAGGATGATTTCTGCATCCCTCACAATGCATGAGGATGAGATGGTTGGACAGTGTTCTCGAAGCTACGAACATGAGTTTGACCAAACTGCAGGAGGCAGTGCAAGACAGGAGTGCCTGGCGTGCTATGGTCCATGGGGGTCACGAAGAGTCGGACACGACTAAACAACAACAATACAATAGCACACCTAGGGCATTCTCTTGAGTATATGGCAACTGTTCCTTGTGGGGGGGGGGCTGTGAGTCATTTCCTGCCTAGCCAGCCGGTTTCACTGAAAAGGGATTATGCCAATAATCGAGTAGGAAGCTTTAAAAATTATTTTGTACACTTCAAAGAGATAATCACATGATCCACACCAGATCTTCAGCTTGAAGTGAACCAGGACTGTTCTACATCTCCACAAATTACAGTTGAGCAGCAAGCACACTTTTGTGTGTGTGTGAATCCAGGTTGCGAGTGTTAAGGCAGGGATGGGAGGAAAAAGAAATAAAAGAAGAGTGAAGCTGAGCTACTACATCAGGGTAGCCAATGTGGTTTTCTCTCAGTATTATTATTATTATTATTATTATTATTATTATTATTATTATTATTCATTTCGTTTCTATACCGCTTTATATTTTTAAGAAAAATCTCAAAGCGGTTTACAGCATATTAAACATTAATAAAGCAATCCGGAATCAAACATTTCTGAAGAAAATAAAAGATAAAGTAGACCGTCAAAGCAACATAATTAACATGGAAACTAAAAATATTATCTTAAAAGATTTCAAAATAAAACATTACAAAGGAGGTCAACTACGGAATACATATTTAACACAAAGTTAGCAAAAAGACCCTTAAGCATTTCAAAAGAAAACAATGCTAAGTGAAGTCAAATATAAAATGCACATTTAAAACAGCATAGTTAACAAGAGAATACCATTGGACTACAACTCCCATCATCCTAATCATTGGCCCTGCTGGCTGAGGTTGATGGGAGCTGGAGTCCTAGACAGAGGCAGTCTTTGAGTTGGTTTCCATCAACTGCTAGACTAACATGCCAGGAATGTTTGGGAAGGATGGGAACGTGTTTCAACAAACTGAGTTAGATTACAGGGCATCCTTGCCAGACGTACAAGTCAGTCAGTGATTGATTTTGCAAAATGTGCAATGTTGCTCTTTTCTCCACCCCATAAATCTTGCCGCTATAGCTGTTCAAGTTGTGCGGTTGCAGCCGCTTAAATACTTGCAGGAATAAAACGGTTTTTCATAAACGAAACGAAGCAAAAACCCCCCAACATAAACATGACGGAGGAAAGAGGAGCTTAGCTTCACAAATCATGTAGCCCACAATCAAGCAAAAGTTGCGCAATTTTAAATCCAATGGATTTCAGCCGGAGACTTAAACAAATGCATCAATATCTCCCATGGAGCTGGCTTCTTTTTTTGCCTGGGTGGGGTCAGGTCTTCATTTTGCATTTTTGAGGTATTTTTGAGCCTTACAGATTTCGTTATAACTTCTGTAAAGCTGGTATAGGGAATTTAAAAATGTTAAAGTAAGTATTGGTGTAAGTAATAATAATAATAATAATAATAATAATAATAATAATAATAATTTATTTATACCCCGCCCATCTGGCCGGGTTCCCCCAACCACTCTGGGCGGCTTCCAACAAAACAGAAATTCTAAAATACAGAAATCCATCAAACATTAAAATACAGAAATCCATCACACATTAAAAGCTTCCCTAAACAGGGCTGCCTTGAGATGCCTTCTAAAGGTCTGGTAATTGTTGTTCTCTTTGACCTCTAGTGGGAGGGCATTCCACAGGGTGGGTGCCACTACCGAGAAGGCCCTCTGCCTGGTTCCCTGTAACTCCCCCTTAAACCTGAGGGGGAGATATGAATGTTTTGCCATTCCTGTTTCAATATCCTCCTACGTTCTGTCGATCTGTTTGTATCCTTTTTATTATAACTGACAAATCTGTCTTTCCTCTTAATTTTGTTAGTGGTGGTCTTTTGCTACAAAACGGTTAAAAACGGTTTGTTCATTTGCCCTAGCAAGTTCAATTTCGCCAAAGTCCATGCTGTGTGTATTTGTACCCCAGTTTAGAAAATTGGTCGTTAAAATATTAAGTGCAATACATTTTGATACTGGTAAGTAACTTAAAAAAAACAAAAAAACCCCACACATTTTGAACATTCCTGTATTAACTTAAGAGGCACAGTTAATAATAGCTAATCCTAGTGCAACTATATTGTCAGTAAACAATTAGGGTAAAGAAGATTAAACGAGCTATAGAGAATATATTAACCTTCTGCTCAGTGCAAGCCATGAAACATCTCTGTTCTGCTCTATAAATGTATACTGCATTTGCCTAGATAGTTCATGCCAATCTGGATTTCATGCTGCTGCACTGCAGGTGTTCAGCGGAAGTGGAGAGTTTAATCCATAATATTGCTTGAGTAGCAAGGGTGGATCATAAATAAGTTACTGCTTCGAAGAATTTGCCATGGTTGGTCTGAAATTCTGTCCAGGTGGTCATTATCCGATATGCTGCCACCAGGAGGAAAGTGACATTTTTAAGTGAAGATGACAATCCTAATAATAATAATAATAATTTTATGATTTATACCCCGCCCATGTGGCTGGGTTTCCCCAGCCACTCTGGGTGACTTCAAACCAAATATTAAAAACACAATACAGCGTTAAACATTAAAAACTTCTCTAAACAGGGCTGCCTTCAAATGTCTACAAAAAGTCAGATAGTTGTTTATTTCCTTGACATCTTATGGGAGGGTGTTACACAGCGCGGGCGCCACTACCGAGAAGGCCCCCTGCCTGGTTCCCTGTAACTTGGCTTCTCGTAGCGAGGGAACTGCCATAAGGCCCTCGGGCGTGGAAGGGGCGGCGAACGCTGGTGTCTGCCTCCGCACGCCTCTGCTGTTGAGCGGCTTCAGGCAGCTCTCCGGAGGCGCACAGGGAGCGCAAGCCCGGGGCTGTCTCTGCCGCGCCTCTGTCTCAGCTGTTGAGCGGCTTCAGGCCGCTCTCCAGAGGCCCACGGGGAGTGCTGGCCTGGGGCCGCCTGAACAGCTGAGAGGCGCAGTGCGGCGGCCCCAGGCTCGCGCTCCCTGTGCGCCTCTGGAGCTTCGCGTGGGGAGCGGGAGCCTGGGGCCTCCTCCTCCGCGCCTCTCAGTTTTTGAGCGGCTTCAGGCCGCTCTCCGGAGGCACGAGCCTGGGGCTGCCTCCTCCGCACCTCTCAGCTCCCCGTGCGCCCCTCCTGCCCGCCTCACTCACGGGGGGCGCCGGAGGGATCTTGGCACCAGGGCGCCAGATATGGTTAATACGGCCCTGGGTCCGTCCAACAACATTGGGAGGGCAACAGGTCCCCCATCATTCTTGCTCCGACATTCTTGCTCGCTTGTTGTTTCTTCTCACTGTTTGCTTGTGTGGTTGGCAGGTGGCTCACTTGTGCAAATAACTCATGGAGGTCTGTGTGAGCAGCTTAATGTCAGAGCCACGAGTTCATCTCCTTGTTTCAAAATATTGGCATTGTATAGCACTTTTCATCTGAGTGACACTAGAGTGGTTTGCCGAATATAATAGGGTGAAAGCATGGGGTGTGGCAGTTTGGAGGGGATTCTGGCACCAGGTTAAAACCTATCTGTTCTCCTGGGTATTTGGTGAATGAAATTTAGGCTTTTCAAGGCCTTAAGATGTGTGTGAGGTGTGACAGCTTTCTGAAGTGGCTTTATGATAAATTTTAGCTGTCTTATTGTTGTTTTCTTTGTACAATGTGTTGGTGGGTTGTTTTTTTAAAAAAGAATTTTAGAAACCACTCTGTGATTCTTTTGTAACGAAGAATACTCTAAAAGTTTCACTAAAAATAAAATTTCAAAAGCTGGTGATTTGGCAAGGAGGGCTGAAGATGACTGCTTTCTGAAAGATCTTCTCAAGAGGAAGAATGGCAGTGACATTTTGCTTTTTCAGAATGTACAGCAAAATGCACACACGCAGCACACACACACACACAGAGAGAGATAGAATCTACACACATATTAAAAAAACCGCTGTGAAAATGCTTTTTAAAAAAGTTTTTGAAAAATGCATTGAATTTGGCATAGCTCACTTTCTCCATCTAGTGTCACATTTGTATATTACACTTCGCAACACCTTTCAAACATTTTTATTTGCAGCCATACATACACACGACTTTTTTCTATCCAGAACTTGCTGGAACTCAGGTTCTAGGACAGGGGTTCCCAAACTAAGGCCCAGGGGCCGGATGCGGCCCAACTGCCTTCTAAAGCTGGCCCGCGGATGGTACGGGAATCAGCATGTTTTTACATGAGTAGAATGTGTCCTTTTATTTAAAATGCATATCTGGGTTATTTGTGGGGCCTGCCTGGTGTTTTTACATGAGTAGAATGTGTCCTTTTATTTGAAATGCATCTCTGGGTTATTTGTGGGGCATAGGAATTCATTCATATATATTTTTTCAAAATATAGTCCGGCCCCCCACAAGGTCTGAGGGACAGTGAACTGGCCCCCTGCTGAAAAGGTTTGCTGACCCCTGTTCTAGAATGACCTGTATGTGCTTAGAAATGGTGGCATAAGCAATCCTACACAGAGAGGTGTGCTTCATTGATGGTCTTTGAATGCAGCTTGTCTTGAAGCTTTATGACATCCCTGCTTTCTGTAACTTCAAAATGGCACAAATAGAGCTGGAATAACATTGATCACAATCTCGGAGAAACAGTATGCTGAGCTGCCGTCCTCCAGCTCCCAAAGATGGTGCCTCCCTTCCTAATAATGGGTGGGTGTCTGTCTTGCCCTGCGAGTAGAAGGCAGGGCAGAAACGGAAACAGGTGTTCTATTGTATAAGTGATACTGATGATTGTTATTCTATTGTATAATAGTTCTACTTTATAATGGCTACTGGTGATTATTATTTTAATAATAATACAGTATGTAAAATGCTTTGTGAGGTCTGCCTGAAAAAAAACAGCATGCCAACAACTTAAATATGCAGCCAAAATTAGGCACTTTTCAAGTCCCTTTGAATTTACGTAGTGGGTTGGGAGGAGCGAAGCACCGGCTTAAGTCTCTTAAGAGCGCTTAACTCTGGCTGGAGAGTCCCATTTTCAGTTAGGATGCCCATGTATCCTATCTTACAGAAGGAATCCTCTATATGAAAGGCTGTCCAGTCCAAATCTGTTTTGGTCTCTGTATTATTGTGTTTGTTTCTTTCTTTTCCTCCAAAGAGCTCAAGGTAACACACATGGATCTCCCTCTTTCCAACGATACTGTGAGGTTGGCTAGGCTGAGACTGGCTCAAGGTGTCCCACAGTGAGCTCGTCTTTTGGGCATAATTCTTTAGAAGTTAGTGGCCACCAGTTGAAGCACAATTAGCAGCTTTGCTGTTAAATGCTACTTTTCAAATCGCTCAGAATATTTCCCCAGGAATAAATTCTATTTTCGCTTTGGAGCTTGCACCAGGCAGCAAGGCAGGCTGGGTAGTACCCACGGTAAGAAGTGCTGATTTCTAGAAGGAAGAAACATTATTTAACCCCTGCCAAAAAAAAGCAGGTGAATGATGTCAAAAGCAGGACTCTCTGTTCCAGAATTTTTGCATCTTTGCACATTAATAATGGAGAATATTGGTTCTCCTGTCACCATTTTGCATAGAAATACAGAGGGATGGGGTGAGCCAGCCTCTCCTTTAGTCCCCATGGGAACAGCTTATTTTTAACTCGATTTCCAGATTTGTATTCATGTGCTCTTACAAAGCTGATCTCCCCTGCTTGGCTGGCACAGTTTATCCTGGGGAGTTTAAACACCTAATCACTGGTGGGGTTGTTGTTTTTTAATTAAAAAAACATTATCCTAAGATCAGCACGCCACATGTGTGAAGGGAGGAAGTGATTCATAGCCTTCTGGGCTCTAAGCTTACGCACCCCTCCTTTTATTCGTGTGCTGGTCCTTGCATCTCCAACAGAAGCATACCTAGGCTCCCTTGCATTCTTGGCAAGGAGCTATATTGGCGCCTCTGAAGCTGGGAGAAACCATGGACCAGAAACCCAATAAGTTGCTTTTTGTTGCCTTTTGCACTCCACCAGTGACTTCCTCCACAGCCTCTGACTGAGGTCGACCCTGCTCCGCCTCTCCTCCTTCTCTATCAGTCCACCTTCCTTCCCTCCTCCCCTCCTCCACTCGCTGCTTTCCTTTCTGCCTCCCTCCTTTCCCTTTTCCTCCTCCTGCAACTCTTACCCTCTCTCTTCATTTTTCCTCTGAGCCATACTGGGTCCTCTGCTTACATGTCTAATAGTGCTGCTGGCCGACTGGGGAGGGGGCTCTGCAGGGCCGCTGTGACAGCCCAGATCAGCAACAGGGTTTCTCCACTAAGGAATCCAGAGGAGCCTGCACCCCTCATCTGGCCACCCGGATTAGTGGAGGAGCAGCCCCTGGAGTGTGTAGACAAGCAGATGGGCTCCTAGCCACTCCAAACCAGAGAGGAGAGGTGCAATTTTTGTGTCCCCCACTGGGCCTCCGCCCTGGACAGGGATCAACCTGACCAACCCCTAGGTACGTCCGCAGGGCCGGCGCGTCCATTTAGGCGAACTAGGCCATCGCCTAGGGTGCCAAAATGGAGGGGGCACTGCCCAGCCTGCACCCAAACCCCCCAGCCACCACCCGCCGCCGCCCTCGCCTGTGGCTTCGTTTCCTATTTTTTTCTTCTCCCGACGTTGTCGGGTGAGGGGCGTGCTAGCGAGGCGCCACACTAGTGGCTGACTGGCGTGATGCCCCTCCTCGCTGGCCCGCCCCTCGCCCGGCAACGTCGGGAGAAAATTAAAAAAAAAGGAAGCGCTGGTATGCTTTTTAAACTGCTAGGCTGACAGGAGCTGGGACAGAACAACAGGAGCTCATCCCGTTTTGGGGGGGGCGCCAGAAGGTGACCTCGCCTAGGGCGCCAAAAACCCTAGCACTGGCCCTGTACGTCCGTGTTCTCCACCACCCTTCACAGTCAACAGTAGGGTGGCGCTTTAGTCTAAACCACTAAAACCTCTTGAGCTTGCTGATCAGAAGGTCAGTGGTTCAAATCCTCACAACGGTATGAGCTCCTGTTGTTCTGTCCCAGCTCCTGTCAGCCTAGCAGTTTAAAAAGCATACCAGTGCAAGTAGATAAATAGGTACTGCTGCGGTGGGAAGGTAAATGGCGTTTCCGTGCGCTCTGGTTTCTATCACAGTGTTCTGTTGCGCCAGAAGCGGTTTAGTCCTCCTGGCCACATGGCCCAGAAAGCTGTCTGTGGACAAACGTCAGCTCCCTCAGCCTGAAGCGAGATGAGCGCCACAATCCCATAGTCACCTTTGACTGGACTTAACCATCCAGTTTAAAAACAGTTTAAAAACCATCCTTTACCTTACCTTGGAGAAAAAGGCAGGATAGAAATGCAATAAGTACCCACACAATGCCTTCCTCATCGAAATGCCACCCCCCCCATATAATCCAGATAGAAGGTTTCCATGTCGTTTTTACTCATCAAATTCTTAGTGGGAAGGGCCAACCCATATTAAATGGGGGAATAAGATGGGGTGGGGTGGGGGTTTGATGAGGATGCCATCAGGGGGAATGTTGTGCAAAACAACCTCTTAGGGCCATTCAGAGATGTCACTTCCCTGCTGACTTGCAAAAGATACAAGATAAGATGGCCCCTCCCCTGACATGCTTCCTTTTCTTCGTCTTCTTTTCATTTTTAAAAAAATATTTATACTTTTCAAGTTTATACATTTCCTTAATTTTACAACAATTTTAACATTTCAAAACTTGACTTTCTTCCCCCTCTTTCTGTGGTTCCTTAAAGTTACTTTTTTAAAATACCTTCTGCAAATCCAAATTCATTTAATTTGCTCATTTGTTTATCTACTTTAAATATATACTCTTGTGAAACTGCAGGTTATCACAATAATCCTGCCAATGCTGTTATCTGTTTACAATTAATCTGTAAAAATTCAATAAACCATCTCCATTCTTTTATAAAAAGTTTGTTGTCTTGATTTCTTATTCTTCCATTAAGATTCACTATTTCAGCATATTCCGTAAGTTTTTATATCCATTCTTCCTTTGCTGGGACTTCTGCTTCTTTCCATTTTGGGGTGAGTAACATTCTTGCCGCTGTAGTCGCATACATGAATAAATTCTATGCAGTTTGGGTAGTTCTGCTATGGGCAGGATCCTTGCCTTGCTGGGGTTTGGACTAGATGACCCTTGGGATCCCTTCCAACTCTGCCATGCTATGATTCTATCGAGCAGCTAAAGGAACGGGCGGGGGAGCAAGATGCAGAACAAGAACCACACACCCCAACAGCACCCTCTGGCCTGACCCACGGTGGCCTCATCCCAGCCCACTTTGACCCCCCCATTTTATTTTTCTTAATTCAGTTGCCTGACAACCCAGCAGCTTGGCCCCTGTTTGCCAACTGATGTCACAAAGCGCTGCTTTGCAAGCAAGCCCTATATAGTATTGCCCTGCAATAGGGATGCCTGTCAGATGATGGTGAGAGACTTGGCAAGACAAGTGTGCCCATCAGCAATGATAAGAGGGACCTCTGAAGGAAGGTAGGAGGAGCTCCAAGGCCCAGAGGAGATGTGTGGCATAGAAATAACATTAATATTGTTGTTGTTGTTGTTAATTAATTATTATTATTAGCGTCACCTGTCATTGATGCATGTGGCTTGGCTCCCTGGCTTGACTTGTCCACAGCTGTTGATAGCTTGGCAGGTCCTCACATAGCTGCCAAGTTTTCCCTTTTCTCGCGTGGAAGCCTATTCAGCATAATGGAATTTCCCTTAAAAAAAGGGAGAACTTGGCAGCTATGGGTCCTCAGCTGCGGTCCCCAGATGATATTTTCTGTTGTGAATATCTGGTTGCTTACAAGGTTGAACCGTATGGCCTTTCCATGCCTCTATTCACTTAGCTCTAAGGCTCTGTACACGTCACAACTTGAAGTCACAGGGTCATTCAATGAAATGTCAACCTACACACTCATCATTCCTAAACATGTTCTAGATAATTTAAAAGAGAATTTCCCAAAGGTTTGGGATCTTGACACTGTGTGGGTTGGGTTTTAACAGGAAGGAGAGTATACGTTAATTGAAATCTATCCCTCTCCAGATACCCACAAATGTGAGTTGAACAGAGTTTTAAAATCCCCTCCTTGGCAGCAAAAACTAAAAGCTTAGGAATTAGGCTGCAAAACCTGGTTTTCAGCAAGTCCAGCTGTGAAGCAAGCTGCCTTCAGAAAGAATTGGGCAGCAAGCTGGGAAGTTTAAAAATAAACCTTCCTTACTTTATTATCATGCATTGATTCATAGCAAACAGTAGCAGTAAAAACGATGCAGGCAAAATAGCGCGATGGATTTGCAGGGGACACCCCTAAACCCTAGAGAGTAATAAAATGGTAGGATTTTGAGGGTTTGGAGTATTGAAAGGAAGATGGAAGTCAGTGGGAAAGTGCAGGCTTGGATTTCTTTCCAAGCCAGGGCTTCACCTGGGATAGAGACAGGAACATGCCAAAAGGGGTCGATGGCCCATCGGAGAGGCTGCGAGAGATGCCTGGGGATCCAGGGCTGCCCCTCTTGACAGGACCCTGCTGTCTGATGCAGACTCCTTCCACGCAGACGGAAAGGGCCAATAGGGGAATAAAGCGAATTTCTTAGAGCTACAACAGTCTCTGCCATGTCCCCATTCTCCAAAGGAACAAGGACCCTGGGCGAGTGCCAGGACCACCACCACCCCGGCATCTTGCAGAATGTAGGGGTGGCACCCAACATTTGTAACAAGACTGATATTTACATGTGGAAGAGGCATGCCTGCGTTCAACATGGGTCAAAGGACGAGAGAGGGGAACACAAAGTGCAGCATGCTCCTTTCCAGGAGAGCAGGGAAAAGGACGTCACAAAGAGCCCTCTCTGCCCATTGTATTTCTAAGGTCCGAGTCCCTGCCTCTCAGCAATGCAGGTCTGCAGACTTAGCTCATTTTCGTCCTGGATGAGCCCTAAATGGATGGTGTGTACACAGCCTTTGGTTTTCAGGGAAAGGCGTCTGGCGGGCTTCAGCTTGCACGGGGCAGAAGCGTGGCAAGATTTATTTTGTATTATTTGTTTGCACCATTGCTGCATGTGAGAATCTTGAGAAAGAGGTTCCTGCCCCAAGGGGCTTACAATCTTTAATTTGACACAGGGAGGGGACAGAGAAAGGTTGAGCTCCAGGGTAGATCCTGAGCCCTCCTGGGAGACATAATAAACCAGGGTCTGTGAGTCCAGGCTTTGGGATTCCCGGACATTTCCCATCTGTAACCTCTTCCTCTGTTTTTACAATAGGGTAATTAAGGTGAGTTTATTAGAATTCCCAAGGGAATATCAAGCAGGGAGGGGGGAAGAGAGAGAGTGGAACTCTGGTGGAGAGAGAAGATTGGAGGAGGCTTGAAAAAGGAGACTGAATGTTGGGGGGGGGGAGGCAGGTGAGAGTCAGCTGAGAGCGGTGGGTTCTAGAAGGGGGGCACTTGGTGGGGGACCTGAAGCTGGATCACCAGTCCAGCAGTAGGATCAAGTGTGCCCATCAGTGACCATGAAAAGGAACTCTGAAGGTAGGAGGAGCTCCGAGGCCCAGAGGAGATGAGTGGTAATAACATTATTATTATTATTATTATTATTATTATTATTATTATTATTATTATTAGCGTCACCTGTCACTGATGCGTGTGACTTGGCTCCCTGGCTTGACTTGTCCACAGCTGTTGATAGCTTGGCAGGTCCTCAGCTGTGGTCCCCAGATGATATTTTTTGTTGTGAATAACTGGTTGGTTACTTCCTCTGTTTTTATTTTCCTTTCTGTCTCCCAGGTCCTAAGACAGGCAGGCCACAGCGGCTGCTGTGGTGGCGTGAAGAAGGGAAAGCCACTGCCTCTCAGTCTAGCCTTCCTCACAGGGTCGTTGTGGGGATTAAATGAGGAGGAAGCAAACCCTGTACGCCCCCTGGAGCTCTAAACCAAGGAGCCTCTTGTGCTTGCTGATCAGAAGGTTGGCGGTTCAAATCCCTGCGATGGGGTGAGCTCCCATTGCTCTGTCCCAGCTCCTGCCAACCTAGCAGTTCAAAAGCACACCTGTGCAAGTAGATAAATAGGTAACGCTGTGGCGGGACAGTAAAAGGCATTTCCGTGCGCTGCTCTGGTTTCTGTCACGGTGTCCAGTTGTGCCAGAAGCGGTTTAGTAATTATGTAAATCTTGTGATGCTGTAAGCCTCCTTGAGCATTGTGTTAACTATGGAAAGGCGGCATACAAATAAAATGATGATGATGATAGTCATGATGGCCACATGACCCGGAAAGCTGTCTGGACAAACACCGGCTCCCTCGGCCTGAAATCGAGATGAGTGCCGCAACCCCATAGTTGCCTTTGACTGGACTAAACTGTCCAGGGGTCCTTTACCTGTACCTTTATAGTCAACAATAACAGCAACTCATGTGTATATAGCTATGAGTGTGCAGAAAAAGTTAAATCTTTCAGCGAAGAATATTCTTTTGAACTACATACCTGTTGTATGGAAATTAACAATGGGACAACAAAAATGGATTCTACAAGAGACCAATACTGATGAACTGGAGGAATAAAGATGTGATATCCTTTATTCAATAGACCGGCAATATGACAACACTTGCAGCTTAGACGCTTACAGATGTAGACTTCGTTTGGATAAACCTAACCACATTTGGAATGAGTTTATACAGAATGTCGCAGGCTATTAACATATGTTTTAGGATAATAATACTATATCAATTCATATAAGAATGTATGGAAGTATATTACATTGCAGTTTTGTATATTGCTTTCCGCCCTCTTATACACATCTTTGTTCTCCCTCCCTTCACTTCCCCCCCTTTCCCTTTGCATCACTTTATTTCTTTATAATTTAAATTCTGTCTATCATCTATCTATCTATCTATCTATCTATCTATCTATCTATCTATCTATCTATCTATCTATCTATCTATATCAGGTGATTGGGCCCAGTGCAGACACTTCTGCTCTCCTCTCACTTCCTGTTCCCTTTGTTTTCAGCATCCGTGTGGACATTTTGATACAGTGTGTAGGACATCTGGCTGATGTATTTGGGCAAGATCCACACACAGGAGCCAACATGGCTGCCCCACAAGCACAGCGTGCCTCTGCCTTACTGATGGGCTCAATATTCTCCCAACCCACCAGGGTCCCCAAGGAAGCAGCACAAAACAGTTTGTGGGACTGCACGAACACCCCCCTTGTTAAATTTCCTCAGTCCTTCCCCTTTCCTGCTGGTCTTCAGAGCACTGAAATAGTAGGGGAGATGGTGGCTTAACAACCAGCCACTCTCCCCATGGAGCTCTGGGAATTATAGTTCTGTGAAGGGAATAGGGGCTTTCCTAACAACTACCTACAGCTCCCAGGATGCTCTGGGGGCAGCCATGATTGTTTAAAGTGGGATGGTACTGCTTTAAATGTGTACTGCAGATAGGGGGGGTCTTACTAGGCTGGCTCCGTCAGCTGTGATAGAAAGAGCAGCACTATATGAAGAGACAGAAGTGGGTGACTCTATACTTGAGAGAAAGGATATATACTTGTTTTACTTGTAGGCTGCCTCAGGTTTTTCTCATGGGACCTGCATGCTTTCAGTTGGTGGGGGGGGGTCCTGATCTTTGTTAACACTGTGTAGAGCCAAAGGAAAACGACACACACTGAAAGCTGTAATGCCTGGTACAAGTGCGTCCAGGTTTAAATAGCTCAGCTAAGAATCTAAGCGCTTGGAGTGTGATGGGTTTTTTTCACCATCAGGTTGAGAAACTCTTGAGTGTGATTCATTGCCTGTGAGCTTGTCTTCTGCAGTGCAGCTGGCTCACCCGATGTTTTCCCATTTCATTTTTCAAAACCGGGATTTGCACTTTCCGAAGATTGCGCGACCAACACAATTAATCATAACGGCTGCGAAACAGAAATCGCGAATGGTCGCTGTGCAAAATTGCAGGTGTTTATAGTTCTGTTTTTCAAAAATAATATTTTATTAATTTTCCAAGAATAACAAAAACAAAAAACAAAAACAATACAAAAACAAAACAAAACAAATTGACTTCCCTCTGATCCCTTCCTTGGTTCAATTACTTATCAAGATACTGCATGTCCATCGTTAAGTTTATAACATATTTAAATCATCTATTATCCATTCACAAGAAAATTACAAGTAATCTTAAAACCCTGCTAATGTATTTACCTGTGTACATTGCTTCTGTATATATGCAATAAGGATCTTCCATTCTTCCTTAAATTCATTATCGTCTCTTCCTCTTAATATAGTTCTAAACCTAATTGAGTTTTTAGAAACAAACAAACAAACAAAAACCCTGAAGGTGAGGCTGAAAAGAATATTGGAAAGGAACCTTTGAAGGGCCCGTGTGAAAATGTGATGAATTTGCAAATAAATGGACTACTGTTGTGAGATTGGCGCTTCCAGAAGTCCTGCTTATTGAGCATTCCTCTTGATTTGTTTGTAGGGAGATTAGACGGCATTGGCTATTAAGGAACATTGATTTGGATTTGTTTGCAGGGAGGATGAATGAAGTGAAATTGCTGGCGCGTGATTGAATCCCACCCCAAAATAGTGACGGCTTAGAAGCACCATAAGTCCTGGCAGAGAGGAGGGTGGCTCATTGCTTCACATGACCTCTCCTCCCTGCTGGGAATAGAGAGCTGCATGCATCCAATAGGCTGGCTTCGTTTTTATTTTATATTTAAAAAGACCACCCCACCTTGAAAGAATGACTGGATCAAGAGCTTAGTAGGTTGAAGAGAAAAAGCATAGGGCTGTATCCAAAGCAGCCCTAAGCCACGGTCCCCTCAGTGCAAGGATTTCCACTTGCTCAATGAAACTCGCCCCTTCCTCTGCACCCCCTAAATCTATTCTAGGGGTTCCCCCAACTCTCCAGAGCAGATCTGAGGAGGCACACAAAGAGGAAGGAGGAAGGGGAAATCCTTGTGCCAACAGGATGTATTAGTTAGATATCACTCACTGTTTATAGGTAGCATCTTGTTTCTAATTAAAATGGTGGCCCAAATCTCTTGTACTTCAAATGACCTCGGATTGCAGCCAAGCTCCTTCTCTATCCCCATAATTTCTTTGCAGTGATGCAACTGCATCGTATTTGTGCATTATGATCAATAGACATCACCCCTACACACCGACAGCTCTGCTCTCTGTCACTTGGAAACAAAACCTATCAGCTCCAAACCACATGGTCATCATTCCGGCATGTTGTGATATGATACTGAGAGAGGCTTGTCCTTCTTTTCTGTCAGCCTTCTCACCGACACTCTCTTGAGCATAGACGTCTTGGAAAGACAGCCTTTAAGTGGCTCTCCAAAGTAAGCATCCACGCACCCTCGATTTGTGTAGGAGAAAACGAAGGAGGGCATAGAGTAACCATATGGTAAGTCAAATTACTAATATCACATTCCGTTGCTTCCAGACATGTTGTAGGGGCCCAATAAAAACACCAGGAAGAAGATCAGAAAAGAAGTAAAAGTTAGTCTGATGGAAATCAAAATTTTAAGATGCAAATTATGGCCAAACAAATGAACACACACAAAAAACAGATTACAATCTATGTAATCTTAAGAATGTACTTATTTTTCTCCTATAGAAATCCATAGTGATTCTCTTTGGCTGGACTCTGGCTCATAGTTTTAACAAGCTGCAGTCTATGTTCATTTAATTTTTGACTTCGTGCCACTATAAATTATTATCTGGATTCCAGTGACATCATGCTTGCCCTGAAAGTATGGTGCTATCCTGTTCCTGAGCATTAACAGAATGAACAGATAGGTTGATGCTGGAAGGCCCTGTGAAACAGACCATCTATGCAAAGAATAAACTAATTCTTGCCTTTATTAAAAAACGCATGTCTTGTTGGTTTTAATGGGAAATTTCAGCATCTCTGCAACCATTTCCCGTTTAAACTGGTGGAACTTAAAAGTAAACAATAGGAATGTGATTGGCCAATTTGATATTCCTCTCTCAACAACACAATTTCATTTTCAGGTAAGATGACCTTTTGACATGGACAAAAGCAATTCATATTTATAGTCTATGATTCTGTGTCCCCATAGAAGCATTGTCGCATGAATGACTCAGCTGCCAGTTGGATGAGGCGCCCGGAAAAAGTGTAAATTAAAGTCAGTATCATCCAGTTTTGTCACACTGCAAATTTCCTATAGGAAAACTGGGAACAATCAACATCTTTCAAACGATCTTTGATTCAGGATGAAGATTTATACTGACCTAGATTCTTCCTGTAATTTGGTCCCCTCGAGTGCTGTCAATAAGTTAAAATGTACTGTGATTAGTATCTTTTTGTTGAGGACTTCCTCATCTTTGAACGGTTTGCTACACAATCCAACTTCCAAAACATGTTGAAATAAAATTAAAATGTTTGTCTGACTACTGACGATAAAAGATTTTCCATTCCTTTTATCACCTGCAAGCAAATCCATTTCATTTAGATAACATGCACATACAGTAGGTGCCATTTTGAGATGCTGAAGGAAATTTACTGCTGTCTAAACAAGAGTGAACAATTGTTTTGTGAAGAAGAAAAAGCCAGTTTTTGTATGTTCCTCTTCGGTTTCCTTCACATGTACACCGGAACCAAAATACCATAAAACAAACAAAAGTGTGCCCTTAATTTTATTTCACCGATTTAAACTGGCCATTGCCCAGTACTAGTTAATCAACTGAGGACTAGTCAATCAACCCATTCATACCTTACAAGAGGGGTTTCCCATTGCAGGTAATGTAGCAGTGTTCCTTAGAACTCCTTGTATCCAGGAAGGGGAAGAGGAGAAAGAGTTCAACCTATGGGAATCTTCTGGCATGAATGGAACTCACACATACAAGAAGATATGATGATCAACCAATTACAGTAATTGGCCTTATAAGAATGGGAAAAAGGATACCTAAAGAAAGCTTCGTAGGTTGAATATGAAGTGATCATAACTAATCTTGCCCTGTATTTCCAAGTGTGCTGGCGTCCATCTATTTCAGGAGACAATGGAGGAGTGTGCCTTTGGGTGTGAAGTCACACCATGGGAAGGTTGCAGCGCCTTCTGTGGCTGTAGAGACTGATAAGGGAGAGACATGTTTTGTTGCAGCTGAGGCAGGTGAAGGCTTCCGGGCTGTAATTTCAGGTTAAAAGGTAATGGTAAAGGTACCCCTGACCATTAGGTCCAGTCGCGGATGACTCTGGGGTTGAGGCGCTCATTTCGCTCTATAGGCCGAGGGAGCTGGCGTTTGTCCGCAGACAGCTTCCAGGTTATGTGGCCAGCATAACTAAGCTGCTTCTGGCGAACCAGAACAGTGCACGGAAATGCCGTTTACTTTCCCGCCAAAGCGGTACCTATTTATCTACTTGCACTTTGACGTGCTTTCAAACTGCTAGGATGGCAGGAGCAGGGACCAAGCAACAGCAGCCTTCACCTGGGGATAAAAATACTGTGGAGGGGGTTATTGTTTTTGTTTGTTGCTACGGTATGTATTTTTGTGTTTTCGTATTGTAAACCACCCTTCATCTCTTGGGGGACCTTAAATCCTGGTGGGTCACTGCCAGTTGTTGTAGAGATGTCAACGCTGCTCTAGATCATGGGTAGGCAAACTAAGGTCCGGGGGCCGGATCCGGCCCAATCGCCTTCTAAATCCAGCCCACAGATGGTCTGTGAATCAGCATGCTTTTACATGAGTAGAATGTGTCCTTTTATTTAAAATGCACCTCTGGGTTATTTGTGGGGCATAGGAATTCATTCACTCCCCCGCTGACCCCCTGCTGAAAAAGTTTGCTGACCCCTGCTCTAGATGGACCAATGGATTGACTTCTTATTGATGGACCAATTAGGCAGCTTCTTATGTCTCATGGAACTGGGATTTGCTCAGAGCCAAGACTTTGCGGTGGACCCTATCCTTTCATGGGAAAACACAGAAGTAGAGCCTTCCTAGATCTCTGACAGTTATAATGTAAAGAAAACATTGCTGTTGTGTTTCCTGACAATTCATGGTGCTGCAGTTGTTCGGAACGGCTGGTGTTTTCCATGCAAATATTATAAAATGCCAGACCCTCCAAGTGTCCTTATTTTCCAGGGACAGTCCTGGATTTACAGAAGCTGTCCCGGTTTCTGATTTGATCCCGGAATCTCCCGCTTTTCCTTATTTTGATCAGAGAAATGTTGGAGGGTATGGAGTTATGTAACCCCAAACCAAGGAGATAAGTAACTATACAACCTTTAGAAGACATCTGAAGGCAGTCTTCTATAGGGAAGTTTGTTAACATAATTATTTTTTATATGTTGGAAACCGCTCAGAGTAGCTGGGGTAACCCAGTCAGATGGGCAGGGTATAAATAATAAAATTATGAGTAGTAGTATGGAATAGAACATCCCTATTTTCATCAGAGAAATGTTGGAGGGTATTAATGGTTGGCAATGGCTTAAATAGCATTCTAAATTACAATTATGAAAACCATCATGAATTTCCAGTGCACGGTACCCCTGGGCAATTTCTCTTCATATATTTTAAACATTCAGTGGAGACCTTCACTTGATAGAGAACTGCCAGTTTTTGCCCCCTTGGCTTCTCTTCCTACTGACAGCGTGCAGAGATGCAGAATAGATTTCCTTCTGAAGAAGTGTGCATGCACACGAAAGCTCATACCAAAATATAAACTTAGTTGGTCTTTAAGGTGCTACTGAAGGAATTTTTTTATTTTGCTTCGACTCAGACCAACACGGCTACCTACCTGCATTCTCTCTGTTCGACATGCTATCTAGAAAATCTAGCCCTTCATCCCTGTGTTGAAATGTTGCGCAAATTTCCGTCTTCTGGTTTCCTTCACTTAAGGGAACTTCAGGAAGGCAAAGCAACTTTGCAGGAGGGCAAAGGCAGATCATAAAATAGTGGTAAGATGTCCAACTTTTCAGAGGACCATCATATTTTTGAAGGGCTGTCCAGGTTAAAACAAAGAGTGATGTATGCATGGTCCGTATGGTTGGTTCGCTATAAATCCATCGCTAGTGACACATTGCAGAATACACACAGCCACCGCACACACCATAAGTCTGAAACAAAAGGTAGGTAAAGAGGTAAAGGACCCTTGGACAGTTAAGTCCAGTCAAAGGCAACTATGGGGTTGAGGCACTCATCTTGCTTTCAGGCCAAGGGAGCTGGCGTTTGTCCACAGACAAACGGGTCATGTGGGCAGCATGACTTAGCCGCTTCTGGCACAACGGAACACCCTTACAGAAGCCAGAGAACACAGAAACGCCGTTTACCTTCCCGCTGCAGCGGTACCTATTTATCTACTGTACTTGTACTGGCATGCTTTCCAAACTGCTAGGCTGGCAGGAGCTGGGACAGAACAACGGGAGCTCACCCCGCCGCGGAGATTCAAACCACCAACCTTCTGATTGGCAAGCCCAAGAGGCTCTGTGGTTTAGACCACAGCGCCACCCGCACCCTTAGTCTGAAACAGTGTGTAATGGAAAGGTCAGTCTTATTCGTCCTACCATGTGGTTTTAGGGTAGCCTTTGGACAAAAGCTGTGATACGGTAAACTCCATGTTCCTTTCTTCCCTGCCAAATTCCTTAAGACATTTGTGAGGACCGTTGCATTGATTGAAATAATAAGGGCAATTGAACAACAATCTAACTTCAAATTGAATGTACAAAATTAGACCCACCTGGAGGAGCCCTTGCCGGCTCTTCCTGTGTACGTGACATGGCATCAGTAGAGAAGAAACAGCAAAACGTTTTCAAAAAGTGGTTGCATTCCTCTCTTTCTAAACAAACTATCAAATGTTTGCATGAAGGGATATGTCAAAAGCTGCTGAGAATGAACGCTGGAATCTTGGCAGAAGAGAAGCTTTCCTAGAAGAGGTTATGTGCTTCCTGGGGAAGAGGGAAGTTGGATCAAGGATTCCTCATCTGCAGAATGGTTGCTGTTGACCTGGCTAATGTACTTAGACTAGCAGTCATAAGCCCAAGAATCACACAATTGCTGTAAGACATTACAACCCTGTAGTCACCGGCCAAAAAATGATAAGAGCTAAAGGCATATATGGAAATGCTGTTCTTTTTCCAAAGCAGAAAGTGGTCTTCTTATTTGGGTCTGATTTAATATTTATTAAATATTGTAAACATTATTATTTAATTTGTTAATGTTAAAAAACAATGTCCTGCCAATGCCGTTATTTCATAGGAGAATATTCAGAAGCACTCCCCAATGGCATAATATCATCCCAGGCCGAGAGCGAGTGAGCGAGAGCTCTCATCATTGTAAAAATCAAGGTTAGTTATTCCCTTGGGAAGAAAAAGTGGGATATAAGGAGGAATGGGGGCTGTATCGAGAGAGTGTGGGTTATGACCGCTTTGCAAAGTAGCCCAATATTGTTACACCCATTTTTACTGGGGGTGTGATGGGATGCAGAGTTTATGACCACTTAGCAGCGTAGCAATCCCATCTCCTGTTGCTCTTGCTATTTGGGGAAATGCAAGTTGAAGTTGATTGCATCAGCGGTGCAATTAATTGAGGGCCAGAGCAGGTTGATGGGAGCCAGAAGTGAGATTAAGAGTTTCATTGGCAAGATACAATCACACAAATCAGGTCTACTCATTGTGAAACAACAGAGGAGTAGAGAGGGTAGAGAAGTTTCTCAGAGGCCAGGTCTACCTAGCTTGGTATTTACCAGAAATGGTAGTCTTGTTAGTTTTGTAGTTTTGTATGTACGGTATGTATTTTGCCCTCAACCTGGAAAAAGTCCTGCAGGCGCCCTGGTGACTATTGGTTACATGTTGGGCATCTGAAAGGCCTGCTGTGAAATTTCTCATCCACCACCCTCCGATGTTCTTTTCAGACAGTCCATCCTTCACACCCTGGGCTCATACTAGCAATGGCATTAGTACAACTGCCACTGCTAAAGTAGACAGACATCGACATCCATTGGTTCCTAGTCCTACTAGCTAATTTCCACTGATTGAGAGAGCTGCAGTGCTGAAGACAGGTGTAGTTAAGCAAACCAAGGTTTACAGCAGAGCTAGGGGAACCTTTGGCTCCACAGATGTTACTGAACTACAACTTCCATCCTCCCTGGGCATTGGCCATGCTTGCTGGGGCTGATGGGAACTGGAGTCCAACAACACCTGGTAGGCTACAGGTTCCCTGTCCCCGGTTTACAGGAAACAACTAAACAATTCTACGAAATCTGGCAAGGGCCAAAAGAAAACAGCAACCCTTACAAAGCAAGGAAAAGGACATTTATTTACAAAGGTAATATAACACATCAACTACCTACAGCACTTCGGCTACTCTGCTGTTTAGCGGAAAACATTTTACAAATGGGAGCAGAGGTAATGTAAACACGAATACTCTATTCACGGGATAAAAAAAAACTTTACTACAAACAGATTTAAATAATACTGTGCAAGACGTAAAAGTACCAAGAACATGAAATTGCAGGTAAGGGTGTCAAAAAACTTTTCAGAAGGACATATCCACTCCATTGGAAATGAATTTCATGTGCGCTATTGTACAAGCTAATTTTTGTAAAATTACAGTTGAGAGCATCCTTCAAAGTAGACATTAAAAGTCAGTTCAGTTGTTTTGTAGTTAAAATTTAGGGAGACAACACATGTTTTAAACTCACTCTTATTAGCTCCACTTAATATGAGTGGAGAATGTTCTGCCATGATGAGCATATTTATTCAGATAAATATGCCCTCCTAAGCATGCATAGGATCGCAGCCTTAGTTTTATTCAGTCATAGAGAATGACATCACAGAACATTGTCTACACACTACCATGTTGTGACAGTTTTAAACAAGCAGCTCTCTCTCCCCCCCCCCCCAAGATTCCTGGGAACTGTAGTCTGGCATGGGTACTGATGAACATGTTAAGAGTTCCACCTAGTCTTTCTCCTAGAACTTCACTTTACACTGGTGTGTAGGTTCGTGAAACTACCAGATTGTATTGCTGAAAATGAGGGAAAGGTTCGGGTATTTATACAGACACAATGTCAGGTTAGTTCAAATGTGTGATGTGGATCTGTCCAGCTGTAAGAAGTACAGTTGATTTCAATGGAAAGATTAAGTGTGTCTTTTAAAATACCCTCCCCTGAAATCAGTGGGTCTTTAAAATCCCTAACTTCAGTTGGATTAGAGGGGGGCGGGATCCCCACACTCTGTAATAATACAAACTCACCAATGATGCTTTCTGAACCATCCGGCAATTATTCCGCTATATGTGGAAGGAAATGCTCAGGCACAGAACTAATAGGGCCATTGCAAGTTTTGGCATTTCCCCCTCAGATCTGTGACCTTATGGCCCATGGCCAGTTAAAATATACGCTATTTATAAGGATGGTCTAACGCTTCCAGGATTTCCTTCTATGGAGGCAGTTCAAAAGCAAGTGATTGACCTTTTATTAATAGGTAACGTCTGCCCCGCAGACAGAGGTGGATTTAGGGGAGCGCGAGTGGATCAGTTTCACTGGGTGCAGGGCCATACATACAACTATGATGTAGAATGAAAGGTCCTGAATTATGGTGTCGCTGCTGAAATTTGAAACCCCAAGGTCTGCCATTGCCCACGGATCCCTTAACTTAGCTACCAAAAGGTGTGAAGCTGTTTCTATCACATTTAAAAACCTCTAGTTAGGTAGCCGTGTTGGTCTGATGCAGTCAAAATATATTTAAAAAATATTTAAAAATTGTCCAGTGGCACCAACTAAGTTTGTTCTTGGTATAAACTTCCGTGTGCATGCACACTTCTCCAGATACCTTGTCCTTCCACTAAGAATCTCAGGACAGCACCCATAGCCCCATTGCCATTTTCTCACTACAACAACCCTGCGAGGTAGGTTAGCTTGAGAGAGTGACTGACCCCAGGGAGCCCAGCGAGATTTACGGCTGCGTAGGGACAAACCTGGGTCTCCCCAGTCCGAGCCCAACACATTTAACAACTACACCACAGTGATTCTCACAAAAGTGCGTATTTTTGGTTTGTCACATTAAGTTATGATGAGGAAGTTCATCAAAGCAATGCACAACATTATCCGCCTGTTAATCTTGCAGAAAACGTGTGGTTACTCTTGCTCCGTTTATACTTTTGGTTTCAGGGAGTTCACCAGGCTGTAGGATCCGTTTATCTTTGCCTTTCGAAAAATGTAGATCAATAGGGCTGCCATGGGCCCAGCCGCCGTTGCCAACGAAGAAACAGCAATGATCACAGGAGTCATGTAATCTAGTCTGTCTGCAAAAATCAGGGAGAAGAAAAAGAAGTTGAGTGAAGTTGAGCTACTATACCAACAGTGCTACCTTAAAGACAATACTCCTTCACACAGAGTAGCTAATGTACTGCCCTACAGATGATGTTGGACTACAACTCCCATCATCTCTGATCATTATTCAAGCTTGCTTTGGCTGATGGGAGTTGTAGTCCAACATCATGCGAAGTGTTCCATGTTGGTTAGCTCTGTCCTAGCAAAATAATTTCCTTCCCTTCTGAATTTAACATCACTCTTACTCCTTCCCCCAACTCAATTGCTTGCGTTCTTGTTAGGGATGGAGGAAAAATTCAATTTGGTACACCTTTATAAGTCAAATCCACCAAATTCGCACTTTCTGAAACAATATGTTCGATATGAATCCTTCAAAATACACACCTATCCGAATATTGTGATGTAAATAATATTTACAGAAATGGTTAGGCTAGGACAAAAGTGTGCATAGAAATGAAGGTATTATTAAAAATAACATACAAAAATGCAAATTGCTTGCAAAAATGTGCACGTTAAAAGTGCAAGCAAAAACGTGTTTGTTAGGAGAAATTAACGCTAAAATGGTGATGAATTTTCATGTGGATTTCTTTTAAAACACACACACAAACACTAATTGCTGCAAAATGTGGAAAACTGAATGTAAGGTTGAAAACTGGAGAAACGGAGAGAACCAAAGTCGACAGTTTCTTCCATTGCTACCGTAGATCCTCTTGAGTAAAAAGACATACAGTAATAAAACACCCAAACTGTTGCTGAAGACATGGTATTTCTGTTTTTCCTCCCTTTAATTATTTTCCATGGTTTAACTTCTTTGTCAATTTTGCTGTACTCTTTTTGGCTTGTCTTCAAAACATTTTTTGTTTAGACAAGCATATCCCGACACTTGGATGTTGTTCGGGTATCATGCTTCATTTTTATTTTTACCATTAGTTTTAATTACCAGTACAGTAACTTTAAATGTTTTAAATTGTTTTTTAATCTATTTTCATTGAGGATCCTAATATTTGTTGTAAACCACCTAGACCTTATACTGCAACTAAGTAGTTAGCTCTCTAGCTAACTCAGGTATTGATTGACTACAACTTCCATGATTGCCACATCTCTGGTGTATTCAATAGTTGGGGAGGGGCAGTGAATTACTTACCTATGACTATTTTGTCCTCTTCTGTACTGTTTCCCACATCATCAACTTTCACTGTGTATGTGATTGTATTGTTTCTGGATGCTGTATGCGTTGTAAAGATTCTTCCGTTTGTGGCGAGGGAAGTTTCATTTTCCGGATCGTCCCCTTTGCTGTCAGTCACTTGATGTTGAGTATTATAGGCTGTACCCTTAATGGTGAGATCTTCCACCTCAGTAACAGCTTCAGTTCGATCTGTTAATGCTGGAGTGGAGGGTGACAATTCTGGAGTGGAGGGTGACGATTCTGGAGCAGTTGGTGACAATTCTGGAGTAGAATGTGATGTTTCTGGAGTAGAGGGTGACAATTCTGGAGTAGAGGGTGACGAGACTGAAGAAAAAGGGGGATATATTTAGTGGCATTTAATCTGGATAAAAAGGTTGAGTTACACTGTGCAAATACTGTCAAATGTTGAAATCAAGAATCCCATACAAATATCAGGTTTTCAAATATTTGGCAAACATTTGAGCATTCAGAGCTGGAGAGTATTCCAGCATTAAAAACTGAAGAGAAGGATTTAGCAGGCAAGTTAATTTCATCTCTGCCTTTAACCAAAAGTGAAGAGCACACAGTCTGGCCCTAGAAATCAAAGCTGAACTTGTTTCGCTGTAAATCCTTATTTACCTTCAACAATTATTTCCACGCTCCTGCTTTCGTTTCCAGCCATGTTAACTGCTTCACACTCATAAAGCCCCATAGCTTCTGCCTGTACGGCTTTTATGGTTAAAGTAGCACCTTCCAAAATGTGCCGAGAACCTCCGCCCAAAAGCTGCTTTTTCCAGAAAACCTTTGGGGTGGGACTCCCATAGGTGGAACAACTCAGCGTTATGGTGTCTCCTTCCTTCACTGTGCTAGAAGGCATGGCGACAATCCTTGTATTCCTTGGTCCATCTAGAAAACAAAATGCAAAAGCGATGCACTTTATCCAACTCTTGACTAAAGATGCGAGATGTGTTCTGCAGATACACTGGGTGGTCTTCAGACAAACCTTAGCCCCACAGCTGGACTATGGAGGTTTGGTTTTTCCATTTATCTATTTCAGTTATTTATACCACACTTCAGAGCAAAAGCTTTCACGAAGCAGCTTATGCTAACATCAGCCCCTTCCAAAACATGAAAGTCTTCTGCTAAATCTGGTCCTCCCTCAAAGAGGTGAGACCTGGAAACCGACACACAGTGTTGTGGGTGGGTAAGATTGGTCAGCCACAACACCCGATTGGTAGGTCCCTCGATGTTGGGTTCAATCTGGCCAATGGGGCGCAGTCCAAATGGATCGAGGGACTTATATATGCCCATGCACGTGACCCAGAGCTGCCTCTTTCGGTGCGTGCATTCGGAACACCCACCCACCTCTCCCTACTTTTAGGGCTTGTTGTGCTTGACCTTGCTATGCCGTCGTGTGTCATCTGTTGTTGGGACAGGAGCATGGCAGGAATTTCCCCCACATGGCTGATTGGCTGGGGGCATTTGGGTTTCACCTGCCGCATAGCAAATCGTCACAACTTGTAAGGTTGCGGATCGGCACTGGTTCGGGTGATAGGGATGGGAGAACGCTCTTGGCATCCTTATGTGAAGGGTATTCCGTTAAAGGAATCCAGGGACTCAAATGGTTTGGTCAACCCCTGGGAGGGGGTTGTGCCCGTGCCTGAATCCAGGGGGACACTTGGGTGGCGGACATAGCCTGTTCCTGGCTGTTCACCCTTGGCTGACATATGCTGGTGCCCTGGGTCAGCGCTACCTGCAAGGGTGCAGGGAGCTAGTCGAACCAGAGCCTAAGCAACCACTCACTTTCTGTAAACAATAAAGTTGTGGCCTAAATTCTGCCAAAAACCAAACCAAAATTTGAGTCATGTGTGAATTTATTCGGGGGGGGGGGTTCTGGGTCTGACCACGCAAACACATCTGAAGGCAAGAAGAGGGGTGCTTGGTCAGTCTTGACCTGTGTCTTACATCTGCCAGAGAGTCGACTGGCGAATTGCAAAACTGGAGAGCTCTAAAACTCAGTTTGGGTGCCTCAGCAGAAAGGCAGCATATAAATCCATCGAGTCAATAACAAATAAATAAAATAGATGCTGAGTAGTGCTTATTTATTCAAACTTACATTCCACACTTAGTGTTTCTGCCCTTTTGACTTTCCCAAACTCATTCTCTGCTTCACACTCGTAACCTCCTGCATCATCAGGAGTCACTCTAGGGATGCAGACGACTCCATCCTTGCTATCAAGGACCACTTCTTCATTGGCTGATTTCCTCTTTAGGGTGACCTTGGCAGCAGGGCTGCTCTTTGCAAAGCACTGCAAAGTCACACTTTCTCCTTCCTTAACTAATGTGGCAGGAAGGATGGAGAAGTCTGGAAGTCTGGGGGCATCTACGAGAGGAGAAACAACGCGTGTTGCAAACCTGCCGTTAGTGTATGTTGCTAAATGTTTTCATTCAGTTCAGTAAGTTTATTGTGCTAGCCAAAAGCTCTGACTGTTACATTATAGTGTACAAAATACAAACATAGCAACGATACAAACAACACCAATAATATAAAGGAAATAAAAATCAGTTTAAACCTCTGCATCTCCAAAACAGTTCATAGCAATATCATCTAACTCTCCCTTTCCAGTTTTTCTTTTCTTTTTGCAGCCAGTGCCAAAAGATCTACTTCGTCTGTCACAAAGCATTAGTGCCTCTCAAAAGAAATCAATCCATATGTATTGCTGATTGCATATGGTTTATTTATCTTCTTTACTTATCAAAACCACTTACTTAATTGTAGTAAAAACCAGCAAGTGGTTTACATTAAACAACGGCCAAATCAAGAGCCAAAATGGGATGGATTTGTTATTATTATTAACCCAACAGTTCCCATGTGTCACTAAATTTGTCATACATTACAGAGTGTAAAAATGAAAACTAGGTCACATCTACACTGATGATAATGGGATAATTAATCAGTGCTGCACCCTATGTCTTGATTTTCTCCTGTACATATAATGTAGCCCTGAAGACCAGTTGTCTTAATTTACTTACAGTTAACATGCAATACTTGTGTTGTTTTCCTCTCCTTGGGCTCAAACTCCATCTCATCAATTGGCAGTTCAGCTCTGCATGTGATTTTTCTCCCATTATCTTCTTCACTGGGAGTAAACGTCATACTCGCACTTTTCGTCTCGACAGATTTGATAATGGGTTCTCGGGAAAACTCTGTCATCCGACGAACCTCCCCTTCTATCTCCAAGTAGATCTCCAGCCGGTCAGCGGGATACACTTTAGGAACACGGCAGGTGATAGTGGCTGGTTCCCCAAGAACAAGCGGGTGGCTGATCTCTATAACAGGATCACTGGGAAATGCTAGAAATAGGACGCAGAAGGAGAAAAAAGGTTACTTGAGAGAGGCTCAAAGACTCATGTCTGCATGTGTGCTCACACCCTAGATTCAGATTTCTGGTGTTTTGAATGTGAGCTGCTTCTCAAGTTAAGACGTATCATGGCTGAAGGAAAACCGAAGCAGCAGTGAGGGGGTTTTCACATGGCAATTCTTCCCTGACAGAAAGAACTTTCCAAATTCTGCATGATTGTTGAACAAGTACTCATTCAGCTGCATCAAAATATGAAGGACCCACTTGCTTCTGTATTTAGAAAGCAACATGGAAAATTTCTACTGTGTGTTTTAAATTATAATGGCTCCATCTGTACAGTGGGACTTTGGTTCTTGAACTTAATCCATTCCAGGAGTCTGTTCGACTCCTGAAACCATCTGAAAATCAAGGCATGGCTTCCGATTGGCTGCAGGACGTTCGGCTTCCGAAAAAAGTTCACAAACCAGAACACTTACTTCTTGGGCGTCCGGGAGCCGATATGTTCGGGAGCCAAGCCATTCGAGTACCAAGGTACCACTGTACTGGGAAGTCATCCCCCTCGCTGACAACATTCAATCGGAAACTCTTCAAGAGCTTGACTGTGCTCTGTTCACTTCAATGAGGCTTAAGCAGGTGGATTTCCATGGAGATTTTGTTCAGCACAACCCATTCAGTATGTTAATGCACGGTGCAGAGAAAGCGGGTAATGGGAAGTTTTGTCTTCCTCTTGCACAATACTAGAACTCAAGGACATCTAATGGGCAACCTCACATATAAATCATTGCAGTGTTGGAAGTGGGGGTTATTAGAGCAAGGATCATAGAACTGTAGAATTGGAAGGGATCCTGAGCACCATCTAGTCCAACCCCCTGCAATGCAGGAACAAGCAGCTGTCCCATATGGGATTTGAACCTGCAACCTTGCTGTTATCAGCACCACACTCTAACCAGCTGAGCTATAATGGTAGCAAGGCTCTTTGTGTCCAGATAGGGCTGCAGGTCGTAGATCAGCCCAAGCCAATAAAAGACACAACATGCCTCTAAGGGCGACTTCATATACAGTGGTGGGTCCAAAATTGCTTAACTGAACTTTTTTGAGGAGGGGGTGCAGGCCCCTCCCCCCTGGAGAATGCTACTCAATTTATTCACACTGTATAAACTGGTGTGCAACCTCTCTCTGTAATCTGGATTGTCTTGAGCAAAACAAACAAATCCATAAACCAGCCCAGATCAGATGAGGTACATGTGGAGCAATGAACATGTAAAATCCTGGATCTAGACCGTGGGAAAAGTAAAGTGCAACTAAAACAAAGAAAACAAACTAGTAGGTTGAAATGTGATTGTTTCAGAGGGTTGTGCAGGAATATTACTTACAGTAAATGTCAATTTGCACCTTCTTTTGTTTTCTGACCTCCCCGCATCTAGTGTTGCAGAGATATTCGTGCTCGTTTTCAAAGCCAACCTTCATCTTTAAGACTGAGCTGCTTCCCTGTTGGCTCACATTTGCACCTAACGGGAAGTCAAGCTGGGTCCTCCAGGAGAAAATGGGGCGATCACAGCCAGTTGTGCGGCACCGTAGCTCCAGGTCTTCACCGATCTGTGCGGCAACTTGGTGGCCTGGCACAATGTCCTCCACCTCAAATGCTTTGGCTGAAAGAAGAGGGAAAGAAACAGGCTCAATCTCTTCAATTCAGATAGGCTTTATATTTTCCTGTAATGGCATTTCCACCATATAGGCAACGTCTAAATCCATCAGATTGTCTATTCTCAACAAGTCGCCTCCAGTCCAGATCCCATTGAATTCAATGGCACAGTCTACCAAGCAAGCACACACAAGATCAAGCTACAGCTGTCTAAGCAAATGCTGACTTTCTCAAATCAGAACTGAGTTTCAGATGTTAAATCTACAGTTGTGACAGTTTATAAACCTATACAAGTTTATGCTTGCTGGCAGCCCAAGATCCATCTGTCACCAACTGCTTTGAACAGCCGACAACAGGTGAATTGTTGCCCCAAAGGCCTTGTTTAATCCATTTCACGTGACTTGTTTAATACACAAATTGATTTTGCATCCACCTGTAACAGCATTTCTAAAATTGCATGATCCTTGGGCAGGAATTCCAATGTAAAATTACCTGGCTGGGAATATGCCCCACTGAACTCTGCAAGATTTACGCTGCATTGCTAACCTCACTTTCCCAAATTAATTCAACAGGACTTACTTCTGGATAAACATTCTTAACAGACATGGCTACCTACTTCAAGTAAAAAAAAATTCCTTCCAGTAGCACCTTAGAGACCAACTAAGGTATCTGAAGAAGTGTGCATGCACACGAAAGCTCACACCAATGACAAACTTAGTTAGCCTCTAAGATGCTACTGGAAGGAATTTTTTATTTTGTTTCAGCTGTGGCAGACCAACACGGCCACCTACCGGTACCTGTTACTTCAAGTAAGTCTTACTGAATTTGGGGGAAAGAATTTATGCTATTTATGGATAAACACAGAGAGGGACTGTCAGTGCAATATTATGCATGAAGTCACTAATTCTCAGGGGTAGGGATGGAGGAGGAATTTGGTTCCATTCACATTTAAAGTTGAATCAAATTCATGCTTCCCAAAACAAAAATGTGTGAGGCTCTCCTTCAAAATAAACACTTACTTGAATTTTGCAATACAGTTCGCCAACCCCCCACCCCCAAAATGCACATTTTGTGGGAAAGTGTGCATAATAATTAATATATTGGTGAAAAGAACTTAATTGCTTGCAACAATGCATTTGTTAGTTAAAACAGAAATAATTCACACTAAAATGCAAAATGTGGATAACTGGAAAAATGATAAAAAGAGATAACCGAAATGGACGGATCCATCCGTACTCAGAAGTAAGTTCCACTGCAGGTTTAACTCTTAGATAAAGATTATGACTACCCCCTTATTAAGGGGCCTCTTCTGCACCTAAATAATTTAGATTTATCATTGAAATGTCTTCCTTGCACAAGTGATGCTATTTTCCTGAAACCGTTCATTTATAAGGTAACAGTTCAAGTGTCTCATGCTACTGGACTGAGCATGCAATTTATAAGAACACGCCTCACATTAAACAAACTACAACTGCATGTTTATTTTCTGAAGTGACAAAGCCAAAACTCAACAGATAGCCATGTTAGAATATATCTAAAAGCACAGAATTCCCGCCTCCTGAAAAATACCAAAGCAAAGCACACAACTCACAAGTTAGGACAGCCATAAGTAAAAGCACCGTCAACGCTGACCAAGTTCCTCTTGACATTTGGCTGCCTTTCGTCTTAAACTGATGTCGAGAGGGAAAAGGGAAACAGGTTTCAAAACCTGGATGCTGCTCCTTCAGAAGTGAAAGCCGAGGCTTTTGAAAGTATTTGCTCCGAGAGGGAAAGCAGTGTGAGGAAACCCCATCTCTTTCTTTTTTATATACAGTGAGGGAGGAGGTGGGCTGTGGGGAAGGGGTGAAGTAGGGAAGACAAGTTGGAATTTCCATGCCGGGAAACCCCATAAAGCAAGAGTGAAAAGTGAAACCCCCCTCAGTGAGGAGTGGACTTGGAGTCGCTCTCTGGACTTGGCTCCCTCTACTGCTTCCTGAGCTATATTTCGTTTCTCTCACACACACACACACACAAAAACCACCTGACAACAGCATGGAAGAAAAGCAAGAGGCTCTTCGTCAAGAAGGGAGTGGGGGGGGGGAGAGAGAGAGAGAGAAAGGAAGAGAAAATAAATTTAAGTGCAGGAGAAAAATGAAAATCTAACAGGAAGGAATTTTAGGGCTCGTTCTACCGGGGAGAAATAGTGAAGAAAAAGGGTTAAATGACCCGTCAACTTGAAAGTCTTCAAGTGACAACATATACAGGATTTTAAGTGAACTTCTTTCTTTCTCACTCTGCTCGGAATGAGAACACTGGCCAACTTTACAGGGCCGTTGTAACAATTCCTATATTAAGGTTCCCGTTTTTATTTGCTTTACTGGCTCACGGACCTTTGATCTGTCAGGCTGAGGGCCTGGTCTGTACTCATTAGCAAAGGGGCGGGCAATCTTTGTCAGGCTGAGGGCCACAGTCTTTTCTGAGCAACCTCCCAGGGGCCACATTTCAGAGCTGGGCAGGGCCAGAGGCAGAGCACCAAATTTTACTTTTCTTACATTTGCCTAGCTTCTGGGCAGACTTCTCTCATCCATCTGGTCATGCAAGACTTCAAGGGCACATTGGAGCCAGGCAAAAACACCAAAGGACAGTGCAAATTAAGAGCAGTGAGGTGTGTGGCCCGAGGAATCGAGGTGGGGCTTGAGAAATTTCCAGGGGCCACATAGAGGGGTCTGGAGGGTCACATTTGGCCCCTGGGCTGGAGGTTGCCCACCCTTGTGTTCCTCCCCTTGTCACTCCTTTATTTATTTACTTTTAGGACTTAGCCCTGTTAAGCACCGTACATGACAAAATATAAAAGACCATTTTTTAAAAACCAATTTTAAAACTGAAGCTTAAAAACAAAGGCCAGAAACATTTCATGAATGTGGCCATGAATAATTTCAATAAATATCCCCTTAAAAATATCCCACAATGTACAGGAGTCTTGCTGAGTCCTTGCTTGCACTTGCTTGTCCTCTTCTTTCCCCCCCAATTATATTTTATAAAGTTTCAACATTTTCAACATATACAATCCAATACACAATTATGTTTTTTCTCTTATTTTCATTGACTTCCCATCCCGTTTTCCATGGAGTTGTTGTTTCTCCCTTCTATCTATTAAATCATAACCCACAATGCTATAATCTAATTACTTCTGTTGCTCATAGCTCAAATCCTGCTCGCGAGTTCATCATACTATTATATTTCTTTAAGCAGTAAGAAAAAGGCACCTGTTCTTTCATAAAACGCTCATCATCAGATTATCTTAATTTTGCTGTTAATTTTGCCAGTTCTGCATAGTCCATTATCTTGCTTAGTTCCCCACCCTCATATGAGCAGGTGATAGCAGGGCCGGCCCCTCCATGAGGCAGACTGAGGCAATTGGCTCAGGTGGCAGAATCCAAGAGGCGCCTCTACAGGCAAACCACCCATCCTGTTGTCACTGGAGAAGTGAGGAGAAGTGGTTGTGGTGGCTTCCAGGTTCGAGCGAGATTTTGCAGGAGCCCTTGTGAGATCGTGCTGGAACCCAGAAGCTGCAGGCTCACCACCCTGGTAAGTGAGGGTTTGGCAGTGGCGAAGAGCACCTTCCTATTTTGCCTCAGGCGGTGAAACAGGATAGGCCACCCTGGGTGACAGTTTTCCTTATGTGGGAAAAAAAAGCTTTTTCTTTTTCTTTTTTGCAAACTCAGGCAGCATGAAAACAAGGCAGATCCTTTAGTTTTCTGGTTTGTTACAACTAGAGATGGCCACTGGTCCCATCACCTCCTGGCAAATAGAAGGGGAAGAAATGGAGGCAGTGAGAGATTTTACTTTCTTGGGCTCCTTGATCACTGCAGATGGTGACAGCAGTCACGAAATTAAAAGACGCCTGCTTCTTGGGAGAAAAGCAATGACAAACCTTGACAGCATCTTAAAAAGCAGAGACATCACCTTGCCGACAAAGGTCCGTATAGTTAAGGCTATGGTTTTCCCAGTGGTGATGTATGGAAGTGAGAGTTGGACCATAATCGCCGAAGAATTGATGCTTTTGAATTATGGTGCTGGAGGAGACTCTTGAGAGTCCCATGGACTGCAAGAAGATCAAACCTATCCATTCTGAAGGAAATCGACCCTGAGTGCTCACAGGAAGGACAGATCGTGAAGCTGAGGCTCCAATACTTTGGCCACCTCATGAGAAGAGAAGAATCCTTGGAAAAGACCTTGATGTTGGGAAAGATGGAGGGCACTAGGAGAAGGGGACGACAGAGAATGAGATGGTTGGACAGTGTTCTCGAAGCTATGAACATGAGTTTGACCAAACTGTGGGAGGCAGCGGAAGACAGGAGTGCCTGGCGTGCTATGGTCCATGGGGTCACGAAGAGTTGGACACGACTAAACGACTAAACAACAACAACAACTAGAGATGTGTGCGATGCACTTTGACCGTAACAGAAGCTCTGTATAATTGCTAAGCACTATCAACATGTCATGCATTTGGAAGGGAATTTGACAAGCTGTTTTGCTCCGAATTTTTGTTCACTATTGAAGCATTTGAGAAAGCCGTTTCACTCCGAAACTTCATTTACCATTGAAGCATTTGGGAAAGGAGCCAATGCGTTGCAAAGGCTAGCGGGCTGGATTAGACCAGGGTTCGAATCCCTATTTAGCCATGAAGCACACTGGCCTTGGGGGTGTTTTCTCTCTGCATCCTCTGAGCCTCTTAAGCAAGGACAGCAGTTTGAATCCACGTGACAGGGTGAGCTCCTGTCTCTTTGTCCCACCTCCTGCCAACCTAGCCATCTGAAAGCATACCAGCATGAATAGATAAAGTGGTACCACTGTGGCGGGAAGGTAAACGGTGTTTCTGTGCACTCTGGCACTTGTCACGGTGTCCCATTGCACCAGAAGCAATTTAGTCATGCTGGCCACATGACCCAGAAAGCTGTCTGTGGACAAATGCCGGCTCCCTTGGCCAGCAAAGCGACATGAGCACCACACCCCATAGTTGAAGTCCACTGGACTTAACCGTCCAGGGGTCCTTTACCTTTTTCTTTTACTTGTACAGACACCATCCCCATGTCATCCCTGTCCCAAACTTTTTGTCAGTGTGACGCTGGAACGGTTATAATCTGTTTTGTGCCAAAGGGACACCTCTCAAGCACTTCTTGAGCACATGTGTGCACAGAGCTCGGTTTCCCCCTCTTGGGGCAGATCTATTGACTTTGCATAGCTGTGGTCCTCTTCCTCACTATGTATATAACCTATGTATGAATAAAAATAGTCAAAATAGGAAGCTGTACAGTGACTAAGATGCCTTCGTATGCGGACATGCAACATGTCTTTTCTGTATATCAGTAGATCACTGTCCCGCCCCGGTTTCTTTCAAAGGACTAGGGAATTAAAATAAACAAATAAAAGCAGTAATAGGGAACACAGTTGCATACTAGTTTGTAAGTGCCCTGGCAATATTCTAGATGCTCCCGCTAACTCACCTGGGCTAAGCACTATCTCTCAGCCCACACAATGAGCCAAAAGAATTGTAACGGATAGATATAGAAAATGCCACACCAAAACTGTCATTCCTCAGTACCCCACCCCCCACCCCCAGTCCATAATACACCTAATACACAGTAGAAATTGGCCACAGGTTATATTTTAAAGAGATAGACTAGAGATATCATAAAGGGTAGAAACACAAGAGATCAACTTTAATTACCTTAGAAAAGCTGAGAACTAAAGCTCTTTCACTCTTTTACCAAAGTAATCTGTGATTTTATTTCTCTATCCTCTAGTAGCCTAGTAGGGGTTGCCATAGCCAAATAATTGAAAGGGATTTTTGTTATTGTTGTTGCTCCTAATTCCAGGAAGGGACTTTAAAAGAAAATTACTTTAATCTAGACTTGGGTGGCCCTCCCGGTGGAAACAATGGGGTGACTTCAAAAATTCAGAAATGGAATGGAACCAGGAAATGAAGCTGTCTGAAGGAAACCGAAACTAAATGAGCGTTTTCCACATTGGTAGACAGAGCAGAAATCTGAATCATAGAACTTTATTCTGCATTCTCTCTGTACCCTTATTTCCAATATTCATCCCTAGTTTGTAGGTGAGCTGACCAGGAAAGCAACACATTGCTCTGCTCATTAACCCAAGCTTGATTTACAAATCAGCAGGTGGAAAAAGTTTTGCAGTTTGGGAATAACCATGATCACCTGCTAATGTCTGAAGAGGAATCTGCTCTTAATGGCGAAGTTATAGAGACTTGGCCAAAAAGTTGGCCACCCTCTGAATTTTGCCCCATTTCATGGAACGGCTGAAGCGGAAACCTCCACCAGCCCTTCTGGTGGAATATGTGAAATTATCTCTTTCCCAACGCATTGAGCAACCATCTTCAAACTTCTACGGTAATAAATCCTCCTCACTCTCAGAAATAAAGGGAAATTCCTTTCTTCTATGTAGATTGGAATGGAATGTAAAGGAGGTGGAAACAAGAAGGCAAGAAAGTCAGAAAGACGGGTAGATTTACCAAAATACAGCTGACCTCTTCCCAGTGGATAATGGACCATTAGGGTGAACATGCCCACCAACCATCCCAATTTGACCGCAATATCCCAGAATTACAGAATTCTGATTGGTTGGATCCTGGAATGTACTGCTTTTTACTTGTGCAAGAGTGAGCGCGGGACCAATTGATGGGTTTTTTTTGGGTGCCACACTCTTGCCTCACACCTGCACACCCCTACCTCCTCCTCCATGTCACGTGGCCCGAGTAAAACTGGCTTCCGGAAGTATGTCACAAGCTCAGGCCTGGCTCCTCCTGAGTCCCCCCACCCCCAACTTGGAACTTCAGCTTGAAAGAAAACAAACTGTGGGGGTGGGAGTTGATGCATGTCAGGGAATGGTCTGAAGACGAGGACTGGGGAGTGCTTTCTATGGCAGACCAGCTTCTCTCCAATGGAGAGCTTAAGGGGGAAGAGCCACCCCCCTTGTCCACAGCATGTTCAGGAGCAGAGAGAAAGACAGGAGCTGAACAGCTTAGGAAGGAGTTACCCAGTTACGAGATAATGACAACAGAACCAGAAGGGAGGGGGCAGCTAGTTGAGACATCACTTGAGAGCGTGGGGGACGGGACGCCCTCAACACAGAGGTCCGAACGTATCAGAGAGCAAAGGAGTCAGAGGGAGGGAGGAACTTCCCATTGGCGCCCAAAATGCTACGGAAGTCGGAAGGAGGGTTTAGAGTAGCCAACTGCCCTCCTTGCAGAGAGCTGCGTATTTGGGCTTGCAACATGATGCAGTAATAAAAGGACTATAAATCTTTCAACCACTCATTAATTCTTATCTGTGAAGTTACCGAAGGGAGCGGAGGACTCTCCACACCTGACACTGTGCCCCTTGTGTGTGTGTGGGGGGGGTGAAGAGGCAAAGGGGTGGTGGGCAAAGGTGCCCATCAGCAAGGTGGTGGTGGTGGGGACAGCCTGAGTGAGAGGGGTCCTCCATCGAGGAGCCCATCCGTGTCCTGATTTTCACCTTTCCTTGAAACAGGGATTCTTCTTTGGATGAAACGAAACATTATCTATGAATCTAGTGAGCTGTAACAAGAAAAATGACAACCAGAAAAAAAGAAAAGAAAAGAAATGCCCTATTGTTGTTGTTGGCATCAAATGCACGTTGTGGAAATCCCAAATTTAAAATGTGAAAATGGGCATGAATCTAGTTAACAATGCTCTGTCTAAAACCAGACCTTCTGTCCACATCCTGTTTTCAAATAAACTTGGCTAGCAGAAATGTTGTTTCAAGCAAAAGACGTCTTTGAAAGGAAAACATTTAATTGGTTTAGATGCCTTCACCTCCATTTCTTCTGTTCCAGATCAGCCCTTTGACTTCCATAAATCTATCACTAAAGCACTATAATTGCATCAATGACATGTTGCAGGATACACTTGCAGAAATACACCAGCCTGGAGCAGCCTGAAGTTAACCACTAGCTTAGATGGGTATCTGATTTGTATAAAATAAAAACCCTCTTATGTCACTCAAAGTACAATTTGGCTGAAAACCAAGGTCTTAAGAGCACATTGATACATTGAGTAATTTTCATAGGTAAGGGATCTGAAACTCAACATCAAAAAAACCAAGATCATGGCCACTGGTCCCATCACCTCCTGGCAAATAGAAGGGGAAGAAATGGAGGCAGTGAGAGATTTTACTTTCTTGGGCTCCTTGATCACTGCAGATGGTGACAGCAGTCACGAAATTAAAAGACACCTGCTTCTTGGGAGAAAAGCAATGACAAACCTTGACAGCATCTTAAAAAGCAGAGACATCACCTTGCCGACAAAGGTCCGTATAGTTAAGGCTATGGTTTTCCCAGTGGTGATGTATGGAAGTGAGAGTTGGACCATAATCGCCGAAGAATTGATGCTTTTGAATTATGGTGCTGGAGGAGACTCTTGAGAGTCCCATGGACTGCAAGAAGATCAAACCTATCCATTCTTAAGGAAATCAGCCCTGAGTGCTCACTGGAAGGACAGGTCGTGAAGCTGAGGCTCCAATACTTTGGTCACCTCATGAGAAGAGAAGACTCCCTGGAAAAGACCCTGATGTTGGGAAAGATGGAGGGCACTAGGAGAAGGGGACAACTGAGGACGAGATGGTTGGACAGTGTTCTCGAAGCTACCAACATGAGTCTGACCAAACTGTGGGAGGCAGTGCAAGACAGGAGTGCCTGGCGTGCTATGGTTCATGGGATCATGAAGAGTTGGACACGACTAAACGACTAACCAACAACAACAAAGGGATCAAATGAGTCACTTCGCTCAATTGAAATATTCTTCAAAATCATTCAGCACCCAGCCAGAAAGCGCATGCCAGGATTTCACACGCACATCACATTATTTTTAAAAGAAAACTTGCTTCTTTATCTCCCAAGACCACTCACTCTGCGCTCTGATAGAGGGTGACACAGCCATGCAAAACATTTTTCTTCAAATATGTATATCTGAATACAAGGACTGCCGTCTTTGATGCCCAGCCAAACAAGCCTCTTGAAAGGGAAACTCAATCTCAGCAGCTCATGTCGCCATTCACTTGGCTTGTCTGCGTATATTCCTTATCAGGCTACGAGCTGCTCATACTTGAACACATTTCTGTCTCTTTTGCTATGCACACTAAAGGGAACCTGTCCTAAAAATACACTTTCCAGATAAAAAGTACCTGCAAGAAGAACTGTTGGACAGTGGGAGAGTCTACCAACAGAGATTACCGAGTTCCCAAGGCTGCAATTCTATGCAGAGGAAACTTGGGAAATTTGCTTTTATTAATTTATTACGGCATTTATTTCCCACCTTTTCTGCATTTTTATTCTCACAACGACCCTGTGAGGTGGGCTAGGCTGAGAGAGAGAGGGACTGGCCCAAGGTCACCCAGCCGAGTGGGGATTTGAACCCTGGTCTCCCAGGTACAGCACTCTAACCATTACACCACACTGTCCTTGTAGGGATAAACATTCACTTCCAATCGAACGTTGTCCATCTTGATCACTGAGTTCTTCTGATGGGACACTTTGGGTGGTCCCCCATGCCCCTGAGTTTTGGCTGGCCTTCGCCAGGGACCAGTTGTTGTTGCTGCTATGTATTGAATGTAGTGTATATCCTTTTCTTTCTTCCAAAGGAGCCCAAGGCACCAAGCACACCCATACTTTAAAACTCCCGAAAAGCCTTCTAAAATAGTTAAACATTCTAAAAACAGCTACAGTTTAACAACAACATGTGCCCTCTGGAACACCTTGCCAATGGGAGTCTGCTGGGAGATATCCCTGCTTTCTCTTAAAGGTAAAGGTAAAGGGGCCCCTGACCATCAGGTCCAGTCGTCTCCGACTCTGGGGTTGCGACGCTCATCTTGCTCTATAGGCCGAGGGAGCCGGCGTTTGTCCGCAGACAGCTTCCGGGTCATGTGGCCAGCATGGCAAAGCTGCTTCTGGCGAACCAGAGCAGCGCCGTTTACCTTCCTGCCAGAGCGGTCCCTATTTATCTACTTGCACTTTGATGTGCTTTTGAACTGCTAGGTGGGCATGAGCTGGGACCGAGCAACGGGAGCTCACCCCATTGCAGGGATTCGAACCGCCGACCTTCTGATCAGCAAGCCCTAGACTCTGTGGTTTAACCCACACAGGGCCGTCTCAAGCAGGTTGGGCGCCCTGGCGCCGTGGCGCGGAGATCGCTCCGGCGCGGGCGCAGCGTGCAGCATGGCTTCCGCGCGGCTTTGATGCGCAGTGCTCGCCTGCTGGCCACCGAGACTACCCCTAGAGCCGGGCCTGAACCCACAGCACCACCTGGGTCCCTTAGCTTTCTCTTAGGTGTCTTTTAAAAACTGTAGCTATGGCTTCAAATGACGACCTTTTCATCAACTGGTTGACTGGCACGCTACTGATGTTTTTCTTGATATTCTTGCAGCGTTGTGTGTTTTTATGCTGTACACCACCTAGTGATATTTTCTATGAAAGTGCCATTTATAAATATTTAAACAAACAGTCGAACAAAGAAATGTTCTTTAAAATCTCTGTGGCAGGTGTTTTCGATCGAACAGGCCCAACTGCGGGGGCACTGTGTTCCCGACAAAATGATTTCGATTAAAACCTCGTCTCTTTGGTCTAAAATTGTAAGATGCTTTTCTTTCTGGCTGCTTGCTCAAAAATCATAGCCTCCATTTCACAGAATTTAGCTGGACCATCAAATCATCATCATCATTATTATTACCACATTATTTACAAGTTTTTAGATATTTCTGCCAGGTAGGAACTGGGGCCCTTACTGTTTGCTGAGGCATAGAGGATTTTCAAAGGGCTAAATAAATTTCCCTTGCAAACGAAACATTCTTAGCATTAATGAGTTGGAACAGCAAAGTCCGCAGGCCTACGAAGATGGGGGGTGATTTGCAAACGTCAAAGCTGATGCTTGGATTATCCAGGGGATCAAATATTTCATATCATGTAAGTAAGACAAAATAGCATGTTATTACTAGCTAGCTGCCCGCCAAATGATGGGAATTTGTAAGGAAATGTAGCCATAGGCTTCCACCACATGGGAGGTGTGCTAATGCCAGCATAAACATCCTTTTCCTGTCCTCTGCTGTGTTTGGGCTGCCTTTCATTCCCCCATGAACGCCGCATTTGGGGCCGTTGAGTTTAGAGAAAATGCGAGCAAGAGGAGACACGATGGAAGCATGTAAAATTATGCATGGAGAAAGTGATGGTGGCTGAGTTATTAACCTACCATGGGCAGGGAGATGGGCAAAGAACAAAGCAGTTTGCCCTGGATAGCAGAGGGGTGTGAGCTCCTCTGTCCTCTAGTGAAGCAGGAGATAAAAGGCCGGGGTTTTTAGGATAGCAGTTGGTAGCGATGTGCTGGCAAAAACTGCAACAGGCTGCAAAAAGAAACCAGAGAGCATGGCTGATTTCTGTTTTGGATTATTATTGTTATTTATTATTTATACCCCGCCCATCTGGCTGGGTTTCCCCTACCACTCTGGGTGGCTTCCAACAAATACCAAAATACATTAAAATATCACAGATTAAAAACTTCCCTAAACAGGGCTGCCTTTAGGTGTTTTCTAAATGTCAGGTAGTTGTTTATCTCCTTGACCTCTGATGGGAGGGCGTTCCACAGGGCAGGTGCCACTACCGAGAAGGCCCTCTGCCTGGTTCCCTGTAGCTTTGCTTCTCGCAGTAAGGGAACCGCCAGAAGGCCCTCGGCGCTGGATCTCAGTGTCCGGGCTAAACGGTGGGGGTGGAGATGCTCCTTCAGGTATACAGGACCGAGGCCGTTTAGGGCTTTAAAGGTTAGCACCAACACTTGGAATTGTGCTCGGAAACATACTGGGATCCAATCGTGCTGTGCCTATAGGAGAAGCAAGAGGCCTTACTGGAGTGTATTGTCGCGAACCCCTCCACATCATAGGCTCAGGTTGCATATATGCATAAATAAACCATATATCCTAAAGACACCACAGTCTCCACTTTGCCTCATTCCCAAAGGGCAAGCGCCTGGATGCCTGGATCTCGTACTGCTGTGGAGACTGGGTGGTGTGCAACAATATTTAAGGATTCTTAGCCACGCTTTCTTACAGACCAGGCTTCCTCAAACTCGGCCCTCCAGATGTTTTTGGCCTACAACTCCCATGATCCCTAGCTAGCAGGACCAGTGGTCAGGGATGATGGGAACTATAGTCTCAAAACATATGGAGGGCCGAGTTTGAGGAAGCCTGTTGTAGATCAATCCTTAGGCATAGATTGGATGGGAAATTTCATTTCGTATTTCAACATCACCCACCATCACTTCTAAACATTTTGGGGGGGCATTTTGTTTGCCCAAATTCTGCATCATGTCATGCATTCTACTCACCGGAGTTGCTTTCAGAATCTAATTATCACACAGGGCACACATAGGCAGAGGCAGGATGTCCAAGCAAAACAGACAAGAAGACATGCTGCATCTATAAATTACCAACCAAATTACTGACATCCACAAGATTTCCATTGTTATTTTTCCTCTTACCATCAGATCACTGACCCTCCTTGTTTCATTTGACTTCTTTGTTTTGCATTTTCATATTGACCATTATTTTGACCCATGTGCTGCCATGGCAAAGGTAAATATCCCTCGAAGGAAGCCCTCATCCTCCTGCTGTCCCTGCAGATTTCCTCCGAGGGCAGTTGAAAAGAACATTGGTGCGCTGACTAGGCTAGAGTTGGCTGTCTGGATAAAAGTGTGCACTCATATTGGTGTTAGTGGGCTTTGGGGCAAGAGAAACACTAGCTCTTTTGCTGGAAGATATTTTCATTCGTCAGCAAAGACAACTTTATGATCCAGTATCCTGCCTATGACAATGCTGGACACCTGGTGCCATTTCAGGAGGAAAGCGATGGCCTTGAAGATTGGGTTTTCTGTGTTATTTTAAGCTACACATGTCTTTCTCTTCCATAAAGTCCAAGGTGGTTTTAGGGACTTTCTTTAAGCTAGCCACCTTCCAACTCTTGTGGGGCATTTTGGGGGTAGGAGAAGAAGGGTCATCCACACTCCTGGGACTTCCATAACCATCCTTTTCCCAGTCCAAGCAAACAACAATAGCCACATATGTCCTCTTAGTGTGTTTGTGTTGGCGTATTCATTACTTCAGGACTGCAACATCAACTGATCAATTGCCATGTGAAACAGGAAGTGCACTTTAAGCACCACCAACAGACTCTCTATGTATGTCACTTCCAATGAAGGCCCAATAATTTATGGCACATAGGTGTGCAAATTGCCTGTCAGAGGCTGAGCGTATTCTGGGGTAATGTTAATGTAATGGGACCCTGACCAGCGGTGGAGCTTCATGCTCCGCCACCGGGGGCGGAGAGCTAGCGCGCTGCCCCCAGTGACGTGGTGCACGTTCTGGGGCGGGGTGCGCCGCACGCAGGGGCAGGGGGCGTGTTTGGGGGCGGGGCGGGCAGCGGTGATGGTGCCCCTGGGATCGCGTCGCTCGGGGCACACCGCCCTCACCGCCCCTATCTTCCTACGCCCCTGACCCTGACTGTTAAGTCCATCACGGATGACTCTGGGGTTGCGGCACTCATCTCGCTTTACTGGCCGAGGGAGCCGGCATTTGTCCGCAGACAGTTTTTCTGGGTCACGTGGCCAGCATGACTATGCTGCTTCTGGCGAACCAGAGCAGTGCACGGAAACGCCGTTTACCTTCTCGCCGTTTACCTTCTCGCTATTTATCTACTTGCACTTTGATGTGCTTTCGATTCTCTGCTCCAGGAAAAGATGGGAGTGCAAAGTTGTGATCTCTTCTTAAAACTTGAAGATAGCTATAGATATTGGTATCCTATCCTTTCCTATACTATGACTCATACCCAGTGCTTCCTGGGAATTCTAGGAAACAAAAGAAATCAGTGCAGTTTTGAAAGGTTCAGTCCACCATTTTGATTCAAAATGTTGTCCAGTTGTACCCAAACATGGATGGAAACAATATTCTTGATTCTGGAACGATAATGCAGGTAGCAGCTTTATTGACTGTACCACAACAGATTATGCAGATTATGAGTGAGAAGAATGCTTCGCTGTGTTCACCAATAAACAAAAGCAAAGCTGGTTTTGGACTACAACTCCCATCTTCCCTATCTAGCAGCGCCAGTGGTCAGGGTTTATGGGAATTGTAGTACAAAAAAGCAGTTGAAGACCCAAGTTTGGGAAACTCTGATGTAAATGAAGTTCTCACGGGAAATGGATGCTATTAAAGAGAGAGAAACCTTTGCTCATTAGTCTGTTTGGATGATTTCATATTTTCTAAGATGCTGAGCCTGTGCTGGACAGCACAAGACATCGTATGGATATTTTTGGATGTAACTTTGATGCTTATGTTCTGTTTTTGAACAGTTCTGCAAGTAAAAGTTTGAATAGTATTTTTATGGGCCTGGACAACGATTTATTCCAAAAGGAGTCAGTTCTTACACTTCCAGTCGCTTCAAACTGCACAATATTAATATCTGCAACACAGAATGCTGTTGCTTCTTCCTCTGTGAGAGTGGGCAGGTCTCTTCCCAAATCAATCAAGAGATAATCCCGGAATGGTCATTTGTTAAGGATGCTGGGAAATAGAAGTGTCTAAACTACAAGTTGCCAGGATAAAGTTACCATGACTGTTAAAGGGACAGAAGCGTGCTTGGAATGGGTGGCCTGGGTGGGACTTGACGAAAGTTATTTCTGAACTATTAACCAGCAATCTGACAAAAGATAAAAGGTTTGGCTGCCCCCATAGCAAGAAAACTGAAATGACTCACAGCTGCATATTTCCCAATGGGAAGGCAATTAAACAGGTTAACAATGAAGATTTTAAAAAATGCACAGGGTGATTCACTGTAGCAATAAATATATTAGGAAAACAAGGAGACAAGAGCTGTCTTAGGCTGTGTACACACGCCTGTTTACTTTGGCTCCAATGTGCTCCCACCTCTGAAGTTAGAAGCCAAATACCTATCTCCTTAGCCACAATCTATAAATATCTATCCTGGAGCGAAAAGGTTATAAACCTTTGGCCCTGTGTGACAGATGCAAATGAAGCTCCAAGCACCAGCAATTTTAATACAGTGGTACCTCCTCTTACGAATAACTCTACTTACGAATGTTTCTACTTACGAACGGAGCTCCATCTGCCATCTTGGATGCGGTTTAGATAGGATTTTTTCTACTTACAAATTTTTAGATAGAATTTTTTCTCCCAATGCATTCCTAGGGGATTCGACTTACAATTTTTTTTGACTTACGAATGTGCGTTCGGAACGCATTAAATTCGTAAGTAGAGGTACCACTGTATAGGTATGAAGCAGGGTATTACTGCAAGACAGGCTCTGGCAAATTGAGTGGACGAGACCCAAAATGATTCCAGCGGTCAAGAAGGTGGTTTCTGTACATGCTGTAGAGGGAAGAGAGGGCCAGATGGGGCTTGTCAACCTGGGAAGGTAGCCCATCGGAAAGAATGAAAGCACAGACCTTAAATCTCTGCTGCCTTGCTACACTGGTACCTTGGTTCTCAAACAGCTTTGTTGTCGAACAAATCGGCTTCCGAACGCCGCAAACCCGGAAGTAAGTGCTCTGGTTTGCAAACATTTTTTGGAAGCCAAACATCCAACCCAGCTTCCACTTGAGTGCAGTAAGCTCCTGCAGCCAATTGAAAGCCGCACCTTGGTTTTCGAACAGTTTCGGGAATCGAACGGACTCCCGGAATGGATTAAGTTCGAGAATCAAGGTACCGCTGTATACTCAGTTGTAAGAAAGACTTTGGGAGTAAACCCCGTGGAAAAACCTAAAGCCTTGCGGGAACATCTTTGGGAGGAGGAAAGGTGGAGGAGTAAATACAACACAAATCCGGAGCGGAGTCCCTAAGACAGTTGGATGGCGCCTTGAACACCTCTTTCTGGCAACTCCTGCAGTCAAGCTGGTGACAGATGTATTGCTCTGCTTTCATTTAGACCACATCAGCGAGGCCAAGAGGTGTGTGTGTGTTCACATGTCTTATTGTCTGGGCAGCCCAGGACAGTGGCAGACTTTGGGCTTCCAATTTTCAGTGGTGCCCTGTGCAAGGCCAAAATTAGGTGCCCCTCACCTCTTGGTGTCCATTCTAAGTCACCGTTGGGGTGTCCCTGCAGTGCTTTCTTGGCTCGATGCCTAGTGTGGCCATACAACTTGCGCTTCCCTAAATCTACCTCTATCCAGGACCTCCAAGCACACTGCCAGGCTTGCGCCCTGGATAATTATTTTTTTCTAACGGTGCGCTCTTCCATTGTCTCTTGAGACAGAGGGATGCCAACAAAAGGGGACAGGAGGAGCTCCATCATGTTAAGAATGTTACTTGCCCAAAAAATGGAAAGAAGAAGAAGTCCCGACAAAAGAAGAATGGATACAAAAACTTATGGAATACGCAGAAATGGTAAAACTTACCGGGAAAATAAGAAATCAAGATAACAAACTTTTTTAAATGAAAGAATGGACATGGTTTATTGAATATTTGCAAACAAATTATAAACAGAACATTGGCAGGATTATTGCCATAACCTGCAGTTTTATAAGCGTATATATTTACAGTAGATGAATAAATGAGTAAGTTAAGTTAATTTGGAATATGCAGAAAATATAAAAAATAAATTTAAGGGACCGCAGAAAGAGGGGGAAGGAAGTCGAGTTTTGAAATGTTAAAATGATTGTAAAATTATTGAAATGTATAAAATTGAAAATCATGATTTGATTTTTTTTTTTAAGGAACAGTCCCACCCTCCTCCAGTGCCCACCTTCCAGTGCCTCCTGCCAGTTCATGGCACCGCTATACTATATATTCTTTATGTCTTCTCGGAGCCCCTCCAGACTGGCGTTTATTTCATGGGTGTACCTATTCTGTAACACATCACTGACGCAATAATAGTGCATTAGAGGAGGATTTATACTGGACCTTTGGCATATCATCCTTACTGCATTACGGGATCATTTGTGGTATGAAAAGTTAAGGATCTCAGTGCAAAGTTTGGGGACGTGCACTGATAGGAAACAAAGCAGTATGTCTGCCCCAAGCTGCAAACAGTGTTGGAAAAGGTTGCATATCCACCTCGGATACCATCATGAGCACCAATAAATCACCACGAGCTCACTGTAAAAATGAAGTTCTGGGAAAATGGTTCACAGCAGCAAGTCTCATTAATAATTTGATGAGGCCTGACTCTCCGTTATTTAAAAGGAAGCCGATTCAATGCACTAGGTTTGTTTTCAGATTTAATTTAATGAAATCTAGTCTTCTTCTGCTTTCATACAGGTTCCCATCCCCACTAACTGCAACAGTTTGAGTCTCTCCTCTCTTCTGAACTGTCTCTCATCTTGTAATCTTTGGCAGCGTCCCATTATTCTTTTCAAGTTGGGTGGCACTCTTCATTCCAACCATCCTAAGGTGGGGAGAAAAAGATGTAATCATTGCCCTAGGCGCACACAATGAACATAAAATGTGACCAATGGCCAAAATAATGCTCTAACTGCGGGTGTCCTGCCTCCTCCCAACGTGCATGTCCTACTGTCAATAACCAGTGCCAGATTTATGTATAAGCTAAACAAACTATACCTTAGGGCCCCACTCTCTTGGGGGCCCCAAAAAAATTTAAAGAAAAAAAAACCTGGATGTTCATTTCCAAATTATAAGATATAAAACAAATAAAATAAAACCTACATACAGCAACAGTGTTTTGTGTTGTGTAGGCTCCTATGATGTTCATATTTTGTTATGTGCAAATGGCTTTCGATACCTATTAGGTCCATAGTTTACCATATAGCATACATTCAACCAGGGCAGTCTCGAGCAGGTCGGGCGCCCTGGCGCTGAGGGGCGGAGATCGCTCCGGCGCCCCCGCCCTCACAGGGCGCAGTATGGTTTCCGCACAGCTTTGCCACGTGGCGCCCTGCCTACCGGCCCGGCGCCCTGACACACCGCCCCACCGGGGGTCTACCTAGAGCCGGCCCTGCATTCAACACAAAATACAGTGACAATTTGTTGTTGATAAAGTACAGCTGGACATAAAAAGGGCCACATTACCTTTAGTAGCTTAAAAGGTAAAGGTAAAGGACCCCTGACAGTTAAGTCCAGTCGCAGACTACTCTGGGGTTGTGGCGCTCATCTCGCTTTACAGGCCGAGGGAGCCGGCGTTTGTCCGCAGACAGTTTTTCTGGGTCATGTGGCCAGCATGACTAAGCCGCTTCCGGCGAAACCAGAGCAGCGCACAGAAACGGCGTCTAACTTCCCGCTGGAGCAGTACCTATTTATCTACTTGCACTTTGACGTGCTTTCAAACTGCTAGGTTGGCAAGAGCAGGGACCGAACAACGGGAGCTCACCCCGTTGCAGGGATTCGAACCTCCAACCTTCTGATTGGCAAGCCCAAGGGGCTCAGTGGTTTAGACCACTTAGCTTAGGGCCTCATCAAACCTAAATCCGGCCCCATCAATAACATGCTGGGTTTGGAAGATGGGGGATACAACACAAAGGCGGATTCTCTTTTGACATTATATAAAAGCTATTTACAGAGAGGATGGGGGCAAATCTCTGAAATATGATATGAACCCCCCCAGTGGCAGATTTGCCATAAAGTACTTGCATTATTTCTGGGCATGTATATTAGACCAGAATAATACTTAGGTGCAATTCTATACCCACTTACCTGGGAGTAAGTCGTATTGAACTCAATGTGACTTACTTCTGAGTAGATTTGCACAGGATTGTGCTGTTACAGTGTTGCTGTTTTTCAATGATTCTCTCACACACAAGCTCAGTAAATCTTTGCAAACCCCTATTTTAAAAACCCTGTGTTATATATTTTTAATCCTGACTTGCAGGTGGGAGGCTGATGTTGGGAGCTAGCCGCTAAACACAGCTGAAGTGAAATCTGAAATAAGAGATTTCACCCCTCGCAGCTTATTCTCTTGGCGATAATGTTTCTGTCTTCCTTAACAATACCCAGGGTTTGGAGCAGTCATTTATTTATTTATTTATTTTATACTAAGAAATTATCAGTTTAAAATTTCCCAAAAGGAAGCTGTTGCAAGTGACTGTCATTTCTCGGCTGGGCTGCAACGTTTACTGATACTCCTCCGCGGCAGCTTTTCATCTTACAGGATGCATGGTTCTTTTTTTAAAGAATGTATTTCCAATACGGAGAGCCTGGCAACATTACAAAAAACAAATCTGTGTCACCTTTAATATTCTTGTGCTGACCTCTCAGATCTTGAACAATAGAGGACAGACTGCATTCACTTCTGATCATCAATGGCGGCTTCCTAATACGGGATGGGGGTGGGTGCGTGGGTCATATTTTCCTAAATGTTTATGGTACAATTATCAGAAGTACTGATTGCCTCCTTATTGATTGAAAGGGGCAAATTAGTTAAGATCTTCTCATTAAACTGCTGATTTGCCATTTATTAGCACCTGGGTTTTCTAGAACAGAAGACACCCATCACAGCAGGCAGGGCCACAGAGCTCCGGATAACCTGTTTTATTCAGCATTCGTGGGGATTTGCCTGCCCAAAATTTACGCTGTCATTAGACCTACGCCCCAGCTGTTATTGAGCATTTATTCTGATTTGTTTAGGGGGCAGTTATATGGCAACGAGCATTCGTCCGGATCTGCTTGCAGGGTGTTCACACCTCTTCCTGGTAACAATTTATTTATTATTGATTTGCAAAAATATTTATATACCGGTGCATCATAAAACATATATCACAGCAGTTTACAATAATATAAAATAAATAAATAAAAGCAAACAATAAAATCATGAAAAGCTAAAAGCAAGTTAAAAGTAAAAAGAAATCAAAAGCTCCATAGTATAATTATGCAAATCTATGAAGGACTTCATTTTCTCTCTCTCCTGGATCTTCTAACATTCAGCTTTATTGACTGGTCCTGGGTTCTAATTTTATGAGAATAATAGAGAATCACAGAATCGGAATGGACCCTGAGAATCAACCAGGGTTTCCCAAACTTCGGCCTCCAGCTGTTTTTGTACTACAGTTCCCATCATCCCTGATTACTGATCCTGCTAGCTGGGGATAATGGGAGTTGTAGTCCAAACACTGCTGGAGACCTAAGTTTGGGAAACTCCCTGCAATGCAGGAATATGCAGCTGTATCTTACAACCTTAGCGTGATCAACACCGTGTTCTAATCGAGCTATTCACGAGAGAGGGAAAATAACAGAATCTGGAATTTCTTTTTGTTAAGTTTTGTTTAAAGCTTATATAAATTCCATTCCATAACAGCATGAAACGATATCTACACAAAATGCAAACGTTAAATTACATCCAGTGGTACCTCAGGTTAAGAACTTAATTTGTTCTGGAGGTCCGTTCTCAACCTGAAACTGTTCTTAACCTGAAGTAGCACTTTAGCTAATGGGGCCTCCCGCTGCCGCTGTGCTATTGTCGTGCGATTTCTGTTCTCATCCTGAAGCAAAGTTCTTAACCCGAGGTACTATTTCTGGGTTATCGGAATCTGTAACCTGAAGTGTCTGTAACCTGAAGTGTCTGTAACCTGAAGCGTCTGTAACCCGAGGTACCACTGTAATTCGCTAATGACACATAACGTTCCTACCAACACTTTTTACATTATCTCAAGAGACGAAAATGATTCCTTTCTCTTTCACATAATCCTTTCTCTTTCATTTGTGGTTAGCAATCAGGCCAACTCCAACTTCCTCCACTTAATGGGAAATCATTCAAGGAGCCAGGCATAAGTTTAGAAATTGACTCATTTCAATGTACATGAGCCTCTGATCAGCAACATGAAGAGGTAGCCTTTGAAGAATGGGGCTGAGTCATGCATTATATTAGTCACAAAGGCTGAGATGGGGAAGGGATCTATGTTAGCTGAAAACAAGGATTGGGGTGATTTTTTTTTTTTTTTTAAAAGCACCTTTGAAAGAGGAGACGTTGATAGCATATCACATTATCACAGTTTGAATTTGAAAGAAAAAGTAGGCTTAGTAACTTTGACTATTATTATATACTCTGTGTTCTCTCTCTCTCTCTCTCTAATGACTTAGATTTGATGATGGCTTTATTATTATTTATAAAATTCAGCTGTCGATATCAGGGTGGTTCACAACATAAAATTACAATAGAAGAAACACAAAATACATAATAAAAATAAGGACAAAGCAAACTACAGTAATAATCCTGCCCCCCAACACATTCAAAAGGATTTTGGATGTTAATCGGCCAAAGATCTGGTTGAAGAGGAACATTTTTGCCTGGCGCCTAAAGTTGTGGCGCCTAAAGCTGAACATTCCTGGGAAGAGCATCCCATAAACAGGGAGCCACCACAGAAAAGGCCTGTTCTTGTGTTGCCACCCTCCAGATCTTGCACGGAGGAGGCAACACAAAGAAGGACTTCAAATGATGAGTGCAGAATGTGGGTCGGTTCATGTCCTTGTCCTTGAGGTATTGCAGTCCTAAGCCATTTATCTGATTCATTTCCTTTTGCCTGTCAGCTACACTGAGAGCATCTATCTATCTATCTATCTATCTATCTATCTATCTATCTATCTATCATCTATCTATATCTATCTATCATATTGTGTACCAGCCTTCATTGCAAAGTAATAACTTTTGCTTTTGGGCAGCATAGACAGCTTGTAAATAAATGCTGGAAATAATGTCCTAAAATTTATTTTGCTTTTATTTTACCATGTCAAATGATGCTGTTAGCCACCTAGGATGTTATTTGTAGAAATGGAGGGTATGAATTTAATAAACACACAAAAGAGAGAGAGAGAATCTCTCCGATAACTAATTATGAAACACAAGTATTAATCTGGCGGTAATCCTAAACACACTAATAAATATAGCTAGCCTATTGAGTTTGATGAAACTTCTGAGTAAACATGCTTAGATCTGCACTTGTTATATATTGGTACTACATAGAATCCAAACTGGCTCTGTAAATTTAGACCTAACAGCGAGGAATAATGGTCAAGAAAACATAGGAGCTCTGGTCTAAGAAGAAAGGCATGGTTATGAATTTAAAAATAAAATATAGTGCATCTGACTCAGTTTCCTGTGTCCTTTTGCTGGACCAGGATTAAGATGATCCAGTCTCAACCCTTCAGTCAGTTACTATGTTCTTTGGCTGACTTTTAGCAATTCACTGACTCTCTTTCTAACCCAGCTCTTGTAAAGATAAAATTGGGGAATGGTCTATATGTGTACTTTCCTCTCATCCTTTAGTGGAAGGGCTTAATAAAAATGTGATGATTAACTTTTTAAAATGTGTTTGTAATATGGTTAGTGGGGGAAACATTGTCTTTTAACAGTAGGAGAATAATTTATTTTCTGGTACAGCTGTCTTCAAGGAAGGAAATCCTAGGACCATTAGGCTTTCCTTGTACATAGCACACTTTCCTGAACATATGGCATAAACTGAAAAGAGCTGAAAATAAACCTGCCAAAAGCCCTATGGCTCAGTGCGTTGACATTCTTTATTTCACCGTTAGTAGAAAACATTTGCCAAACTGTTCAGAAAACAACGTGCCATGTTTGTATTATGATGGAACGCTTTGTTTTCAGTATGGACACGATCCAAGCTAAGCACCTTTAACGTTCCAATGATTTCAATGGGAAATATATTAAAACATGCACTTAATTCTTCCATTGAGGGCAATGGTGCTTAACAGTGATAAACATGAGGATGGAGGAACCAATAGCTTCTTGCAGGAAGAATGGGATATAGATGCGATTTTAATGTGAGGTGTGCCTATGAAAATATTCAGGCACTCCTAGTGAACATACTTTCACCTCCATATAGTAGCTTATTTCTTTTACATTGTCTAAACGGCTTATTTTTTTGGATGTCATGCTATCCAGAGCTGGGCAGTGCTCCCAAAATCAACAAGACACAGGAACAGTGGAATTTCCCAGCCTTTTGTGCTGGTAGCCACACCATCTTAATACAAAATATTTTTAAGCTCCTGGTTGCTTACTGATATTTTTTGAATGCTCTATGAAGCCGTGGAAATACCCTAGCCTAGCAAAAAAGAGGAAACGCTAAGGCGTAAACCTGATCTTTAAAAGTGGGAAAGAAAATTTCAACTCCCTTGCAGAACCGTTTATTTGAATCCACTGAATGTTTATTGAAGCCTTTCTGCGACCAGCTTTTATTTTGATCCCATCTCTCTGCTGCTAGCAATACTCCCTTTCTCCAAAGGCCCCCACTGTGGAGCTATGGCTTGGACTTTTGCCTCAGTTAGGTTTTGTTGTTTTTAGATACACAATACGAAAGGGAAAAGAAAAGGGATTCCCCCCCCCTTTTTCTTTTCAGCCTGCTGAGTAAACATTCATCAGCATGAATTCTGCAGGAAACACTGGAGCTCTGGGGTTTTGCAGGGTCATCTGGCTCTGAACATCTAGCACCTCTGAACATAGATCATAAACCACAGAATTGTAGGGTTGGAAGGGACCACAAGAGCCATCTAATCCAACCCTTCTGTGATGCAGAAATATTTTGCCCGATGTGGGGCTCGAACCCACGTGCTCACGCTCTACCAACTGAGCTATCTGGGTGGGCAATCTCATGCTGGTGTGCTGCTGCTCATATCAACTCAGCCGTTTGGTGTCTTGGCAAATGCTGATAAACCAACCCTGGAGCTGAATGAATTGCCAGATCGCTGACTCATAGAAAGAAGAAGGAAATACCCCAAAGGAGCCATAAAATGGGAGGTTTACAGAGAGGTCCTCAAGGGTGTCTCTCTGAAGATATGCATCCCAGAGACGGGCAGCAGAGGGTGCTTCTAGATGCTGAGCGCATGATCCAGGAGAAGCCAAGCGCTTTGATTTCGATAGAAGAGTTAAGCCAAGCATCACCTCTCTCCCACAATCCTATGTGCACTTTCCGAGAAGTAAGGCTCACTGAACTCAGTTCAGTTCCATTTGGACAGCTGCTCCAGAAGGTTAGGTTGAGATGGTGACTGGCCCAAGGTCACCCAGGGAGCTTCATTTCATGGCTAAGTGGGGATTCGAACCCTGCTCTCCCAGGTCCCAGGCCAACACTTGAACCATTATGCCACACCGGCTCATGTTACGCAGCAGTGACTCATCCAACTAAGCAACACAGCCCAACCATGGCCTCAGCTACTAATCCAACTCCCATCATCCCTGACAACTGACCATGCTGACTGGGGCAGATGGTAGTTGTAGTCCAACAACATTGGAAGGGCACAGGGTTGGCTAACCCTGACATGCGGGAACAATTGCTGGTGCCAGGCTGGTTCTGCTGCATGGCATGATCGCCCTGCAATCATTCCACTCTCCCTCCACAAACCCACACCAGGTTAGGGGAAACTGCTGCAGTTGCTAATTTTAAAGGCTGGGAAGCAGGGAAGGATAGGAGAAGGGGCTCAGATCTGAAGATAGAGGCTGGGGAAAAAAAAGCTTTTTTTTACGTTTTAAAATATATATGGAATTTGCCATTAGTTCATCAGCGCCATCTAGTGCCACATTTGTATAATGCACTTAAAACATTATATTTGCAGCTGCATAGCTGAGTCCACGACACGACTAAACAACAACAAGCTGAGTCCACAATTCGGAATCCAAAGTCAGCACTACTGCATGTGGCACAAGCACTTCCTAAATAAACAAACCCAAAGTTAACGCACCTGGGAAAATGGCCAGTAAGCCATATTTTATTATAGGTCGGAGCAGTTAAGGAAGATGCAAACGGAATTTGTTTTTATGAGTGGCAGCAACTGTGGAAGAAGTGAAGAGGACAGAGTGTGCACCGATGTTATTTCCTGGAAATAGGTATCAGATTTAACAAGGAAAGCTTGGCATCCCTCAACACTAAATGCTGGCAGCGTCTCTTGTTTGTCCAAGGCTCAAGGAATTGTGTGCCCCCAGCCTCCATACTAGATTCAACTTGAGCCATATAGCATAAGAATGCATAGTTTATAAATATCATGTTTGTTTGTTTTTTAAATATTAACTCTTCCTCAAACTTCTGCACAGCAGGATCTTGGAAAGGATCCAAGGTGCTTGAGTGAGAACAGCGGGCGAGCCTAGCCTGATATGAATTCTGCACATATTTTTTAAGTGCTTAGTTGACAACAATTTAAATAGAAGCTTGCTCTTTGGGTCAAATAAGAACTTGGCATACAGCAAGACCAGATATTCTGCACTGAGAAGGAACTAAAGAAAGGAATCACAGAACACCAGGAAGTCTGGATTTCTCCACAGTCAGGGCTGACACCAGACATCGGGGGACTAACAGAAGAAGAAGAAGAAGAAGAAGAAGAAGAAGAAGAAGAAGAAGAAGAAGAAGAAGAAGAAGAAGAAGAAGAAGAAGAAGAAGTTGTATTCTGTCCATCTGACTGGTTCTACAGAAGTTGCATAACTGGTTATTTGTTTGATATCTGATGGGAGGTCATTCCACAGGGAGGGCGCCACTGCTGAGCAGGCCCTCTGCCTGGTTCCCTGCAACTTCGCTTCTCACAATGAGGGAACCGCCAGAAGGTTCACCCTCAGAGATGCTCCTTCAGGTATACAGAGCCAAAGCCGTTTAGGGTTATAAAGGTCAGAGCAGTGCTCCCAATTAGACACCACCCCAACCCACCCCCCTCCACCAGCGGTGGCCCATTTTGTTTCACCACCTGAGGCAAAATGAGAATGGCTCCGCTGCCCCACCACTGCATCCCTCCCCACTCCCACTGTTCACTCCACCACAACTAGAATGGGTCCCTCTCTTGTAAACTTGAGAAGGGGGCATCAAGAGAAGGGGCTTTCCACAAGGCCTTCCACTCGTCTTGCCTGCCCCTGGAATGGGGGAGATGAGTGGCAACACCACATGCCAGAACAGCCCCCTCTCACAGAAACTCAGTAAGAATTTCAGACGTTGTTCCGGTAATCCGATGTTTCGTCACTAAAGAGCTTAGTCATTGACCTCCTTCAGGTTTAACAAACTGAAGGACATCCTCCTCTTCCTATGCCCCCCCAATGGAAACATGCAGATGGGAACAGATATACCCCTGCTTAAAGTCCTTTACATACTGTCTTCTCTTGTATATTATTTACTACAAAGCCCGATGACTAAGATCTCTAGCGACGAAACGTCGGATTACCGGAATGACATTCGAGCACTGAACCACTGGTATATCACAAGTAGATTCTTTATTACTGCATTTGCAATTATTCAAGATAAAATCTGTTTCTGAAAGAGAAGAAATGAGCCACTGAACCACTGATGTATTACAAGCAAATTCTGTATTTACTGTGTTTGCTATTGTTTAAGATAAAACCAATTTGGGAAAGAAACTACTTTTGCTATTTTTATGGACATTTACCATTTGTTTACAGATAGTTGCCTTGGTGATATTACCTTGTGCTGACTGCAGTAGTCATCATATCCCCACCTTGTTCATTGTTTTATTGTTAATAGCCAGCAAGGGTCAGAAATGATGGTGGGCTCCCAGAATGCGATTTGCTGAACTGCACACCTGCCATATATATCGCAAACTGGAAGGAAGCTGCAACTTCCCTGTACAGGAAAGTTTATTGTGTTTTAAATATTTTGTGGGGAACCCAACAAAATCATCTTAACCGTCAACAATAAATTTTATTAAAATAATAATTTTTGTATGAAAATATAAAATATATAATTAGAAAACTAATTATAATAGAATTATAAAATTGCATCTGTTTCTGCCCTAAATTCATCTGGGTGCAAAATAAGTCCTGATTGTATTGTTGGAGGTACTGCCTACTCAAATGCCAGGAGATCCAGGGGCAGATGGGGGAGACTAGGATGAACTTGATGATGCTGAGAGCTGTTTGACAGTGGAATGGTCGCCCTTGGGATGTGGTGGACTGTCCTTCATTGGAGGTTTTTAAGCAGAGGTTGGATGGACATCTGTCATGGATGCTTTAGTTGAGACTCCTGCATTGCAAGCGGGTTGGACTAGGGTTCCCATACGTCCAGAATTTCCCAGACATAGCCAGGATTCTGCCATCGTTAGCAGAGTCTGGGCGGGAATCACCGAAGTGTCTGGACGTATGGCAACCCATGTCAGCAGTGTAGATCTTGGAGATTTCCCATAAAAATAGTATTTATTTTTTTCAATTTTTTTGTTTATATTTTTTTTGGGGGGGGGGGAAGCTCAACAACTAAGAGAAGCTCAACAACTTTTCTCCCCCAGCACAAAAGAGCTCAGCAACTTTGCCCCACCCAATAAAGCTCAACAACTTTTGTGTCCGGATTTTCACTTTTTGAAATATGGCAACCCTAGGCAGGACCAATTGACTCAACTCTACGATTCTATGATAGGATGCCTGGATTCGAAGCCGGAGGATGCAGCTATCCCTTTACATCTTTTGTCACTTCTTTGCCTTTGCGGGCCAAAGGAGATAAAGCAGTTGCAGTATATATGCCCTTCTCTCTCTCTGGCCCATTGCACAAGGGCTGGGCTCCAGGCATGTCGCACAGCAAGCGAGCGAGTTGGCCAACAGGACTTGGCAAGGAGTGAGCAAGACAAGGTGTGGCTGCTTTATTTCCTCCCGCATTAGGAGATTCAGTTACATAGGGACAGTTTTCAGCCTACGCTGAAAGCAAAGGGGGAAAATAAGCAGGATGTTCAGGAGTCAGGAAGTCAGGGCTTCAGCGTTCTGCGTGTTGCTTAACATCCCTCACAAAAATACACACACACACACGGAAATATCCTTAGTTCAAAAGGTTAATCTGTCTTGCCAAAGTAGGGCTTCTTTGGCACAGGGTTTTGTAAAGAGATTTCATTCTCTTTAAGCTCAGAGCATACATGGTTTGTGGCCATTTCCTGGAACCGATAGCTTCCAATGAAGGCAGGGGTCTGCAGCCTCTGCGGACCCAGGGACCTATTTATTGAAGGGAAAAAACCTAAGAAACTGTTGTGCGCACCACAAAATACCCATTTCACCAAGAGGGAGAAAATGGCAATGTTCAGAATGTTTCCCCCGCCACCCAAACCCGGGCAGAACGCTGATAACTCCAAAATAAAATACACAGGGTTGGTGGGTGGGATCAGACAACATCCCACCAAAAACAAGCAACAAACAACTCCACACCCAAAGCCATTTAAAAAGGAGGGGGGGTGCAAGACAGAAGGATGGCCATCTGTCATGGATGCCTTGGCCCAGATTCCTGCATTGCAGGGGGTTGGACTAGATAACCCTTGGGACCCCTTCCAACCCTACAGTTCTATGATTCTATAGGGCCTCAACAGATGCCATGGTCTGAGCGTGCCATGGTGCCCAGGGGCATATTTGGGACCCCAGATGTAGGAGTTGATGATCTCAGTTTGAAAAATCCCCCACAGGATAACATTGCTGGCATTATTTCCAATTTCTGGGACCATGGGAGCTCATTAAACTTCAATCCCAGGGACCTGCAAGCTAATCTCTCCCACTTTGAGTGGGAAAATCCCTGCTGATTTCCATCTCTTCTACTTTAAATCCTGTTCTTTTAAGTGCAGCCATTGTTCTGGTTACTTTAATCCTTGCAGGGATTTCCAGTGCAATGTTATATTACCAAATAAGGTAGGAATCCGCTTGTTTTGGCATCTCAAAACTACAGGAGATGTTGGAGATGACTGACTGAATCTCCAGTCTAAATCTTTGTAAAAAATTAAGGGCAGGAAGGCCTGATGAGGACTGAGACTACAATGCTGGGAGAATTTTGTGGGGACCACTTTCCTGAAGAAAACCTCTGGAGCTGCTATTTGCCCTATTAAGGGGCAGCGTACAATACAAACATGAGAGTTTTCCTCCATTGCCATAGATGTGATCCTAACCTTCCCATAGATATTTTCCCCAGACTTTTAAAGGCAAAAGAGATACACATCCATAGCATTTCTTTTAGTTTGGCTTTCAGCTCAGCTCTCTGCCAGTTAATAAATGTGAAGCCTGAGCTTAGATTTAGGGCCTCACAAGTAGTATTGGCTAGCAATGGCTATAAAAAAAAAACTACAGAAGAAAATAATATAGATTGGCCAGCACAACTTGTGAGTCCACCAGGCCCAAAGCAGCCAACCATCCACATAACACGGCCTTCCAGATGGATGGGACAGCATCCCTGGTTTTTAATTTGTTTGTTTTTCAATTCCCAACAGGCAGCAAAACAAGGTGACTTCTAGAGCCCTTGGTGTGGGCCACCATCCATGGCCGGTCCGGTGTGCTTGACTTGGCGAGGAGGAGTTGTATAACTTGTGTCAGAAATTGTTGAAGAAAACTAGACAGGCAGGCTCATACCCTGCAAGTGTCCCAGAAAAACTGGGACATCCCGTTTCCCAACCCCCACCCCACAAGAGTACAGTGGCCATTTGGGGCACCATGATTTCACCCCAAAACAGTGCTACTTTCAGGGCTCCGATCTCACTCCATGCCCCAAAATGTGTGTTTTGGGGTGCTGTGAGAGCAACCTCCCCCCCCCCAAAGCATGTCTTTTTGCCTCTGTGATCTTTTGTGGGTCATGTGACTCGCATGTGTCTCTTATAAGGAGTTGCAGAACTGCATTTTCTGGAAGAAAAAAGACATAGTGCAACCTGGCAGTAAATAAGCTCGCTCATGCCTAAGCATAAAGGTAAAGGTAAAGGGACCCCTGACCATTAGGTCCAGTCGTGGACGACTCTGGGGTTGTGGTGCTCCTCTCGCTTTATTGTCCAAGGGAGCCAGCGTACAGCTTCCGGGTCATGTGGCCAGCATGACTAAGCCGCTTCTGGCAAACCGGAGCAGCGCACAGAAACATTGTTTACCTTCCCACCGGTGTGGTACCTATTTATCTACTTGCACTTTGACGTGCTTTCGAACTGTTAGGTTGGCAGGAGCAGGGACCGAGCAACGGGAACCCACCCCATCGCAGGGATTCGAACCGCCGACCTTCTGATCGGCAAGCCCTAGGCTCTGTGGTTTAACCCACAGCACCACCCGTGTCCCATGCCTAAGCATAACTCATAGTAAATAAGATCTTGTGGTACTTTAAAGACAAAGGGTTGAAGCCAGACCAAGTTAACTGAATCCACAGTGTGAATATCAATACGGTAGGGCAAGTTAGTCGTGGCTTAATTTAAGTCCACTGATATAAATTAACTTGATCTAAGATATTTACTGTGGTAGCCTAAACTTTCATAGAGTAAAGCCAGTGCGGTAAATCTGTGGTCTTCCACCAGCAACCATCGGTCCCAGCCAGCATGGCCAATGGTCATGGATGTATTGAGTGTGTGGCTTTGTGCATTAAGATGTGCCTGTTGGTCTGTTCTAAAAAACAAAGAAACAAACCTAGAGAAAGCAACCTCTAGAAAAATGCCAGAAACACACAACAACTCAGCTTCAATGTAGCCAACCTGCTACGCAGAATCTGCCTGAAGAACAGCACCATCTAGCTTCACTCCTTATGGATGTCGAGAAAAAGCCTCCATTGGCTCAAAGACATTCCGATCGCTTAGAATTGGTTCCTGTATACAGGGAAGGAGTTATTTTACTTTTTCCATGGCCCAAGATCATCTAGAGAGCACAAAGAGCTGATGGAAGGGACAAGGGCACAATTGTGAGAGAACTCAGAAAAATGGGCAAGGAGGACCCCCCCATGACAGCAAGGAGTGCTTAACTGCATTTTAAAGGAAGCAAATAATACACACATTAGCGTAACTGGGTTTTTAGCAGAGGAGTGTTCAAGCAAAGGCAGGAATTCAATGCCTTTCTATGTCACGCCTTGTTTTGTGTGAAAATTAAAATGAATTTGCAGACTAGTTTTGCTTTCGGGAAGGGGTAAAATGAAAAACCCCACATCAGGGGAAAGCCAGGCAACTTGGGTCTCTCTAGCCCAACTCTATGGTGTAGAGCAGACACACTGTCTTGTCGCACTGCCCCATAACGGAAAGGATTGGATTCTGCCATCCATTGCTGCCACTACACGAATGCCATTCATTTCTCTCTAGGCCTGTCAATAAATGGCAGGAGTATTGGCAACCAGTTGGGTTTGGGCAGCCTAGAATTGTATTAAGGGATTATCTTCCATAAAATGAAGTATAAGCCTTCTGTGTATTAACAAAACCGGCTATGATTCACATGCTACCCGAGGTCTCTCCTGTACAATGAATGTGTCACCAAAGGTTCCTTCTTTGCCTCTGTTCCATCTGTTTAACCTTACTTTTCTTTCTCATCATGCTCCTGCTGGTACTAAGTGAGCCCCGAAACCTAGTAAACTCTTATTTCTGTTCACCTTCTGATGTCACGGCGGGTCTTTGTTACCCATGCGAATGAGTCAGAAGCCCACATGCCATACTGCCTTCCTTTCATGTCATAAAAGTTCCTAGCAAGCCTCAGGCTACAGAATTTAGCTACATGGAGAAAATGGGAAAAACCAGATTCTATTTTGCGTTTCCGAGGTCAATGGGCAACTTTGGGCAAGAGGACTGTAACAATTTTTGACATGCACTTTTGATCATGCAGGGTGCTTGAACGGTTCGCTGTACTGAAGCAAAAATGAGAGGAGGAGGAGATAAACGACCCCTTGCTTAATTTGCCACCTCAGAAATGATGTTGTGCTGCAGAAATGGTGCCTATTCTAAGACTGGGTGAATCTGTTAATTTCAGTTTCTCCCCGTTTCTAATTTTTCCAATCTGAAATTCAGTTCACCACATTTTCACACCAGTCTGATTTTTTTAAAATGCAATTTAGCAGCATTTTAGTTCAAAAAATTACGGGTGGACATGATGAGTGAAGCCTGCTTCCCTCAGGTCTGCTCCCCAAAACCATGTCCCCCCAGGCCGCCATGGATTGGCTAGGTTGAATATCAGGTTTGGCGAAGGCCGTTAAGGGGCCATTTTGTACACATTACTTGCTTGGAGAACCGCAAAATCTGGAGAAGTGCAAATTTCAAAGAATGGCTCTCAGTTCACCTATTTTGTGAGCTGCCCTGAGATCTTATGATGAAGGGCAGTATATAAATCTGATAAAATGGATTAATAAGTATAATATTGTTCCAAAAGGGCAAATTAAGTAGATCTTCAAAGGCAAACTGAATAGAATTTATCCCCATCCCGTCATGTGTTCATATCACCATATACAACACATGACATATCAACACTGCATGACTATGCAAACTGGCTAAATGGAAAAGCATTGCGGTTGAGTGAACATTATGGTCTCGGTTGCACGTCATGATAAGCAGCAAATTGTGCTGAACCATGGTTATGAATGTGCTTCTCCCTGCTATGTGGGTCCCTGCGCAACTCAGACAAGCTATACCATGGCTTGCCATGTCATCTGAACCCAAACCATAGATCGTTTGTTTCAAACAAGTGATTGCCCACAAGCCATAATACAGATGTAAACCTTTCTGGCTTGCCATTTGTGACTTGTTCGAAATAAACAAACATGTCTCCGTCTAGGTTCAGATGAGCTGAGAAGTCATAATTTGAGTCATATGCTCATCACACATCTGAGACAGGGAGTAAAGCTTATTCAGCACTCATCTTGCTTTCAGGCCGAAGGAGCTGGTGTTTGTCCTCAGACAGCTTTCCAGGCTATGTGGCCAGCATGACTAAACCACTTCTGGTGCATTGAAACACCGTGACGGAAACCAGAGTGCATGGAAACGGCATTTACCTTCCCGCCGCAGCAGTACCTATTTATCTACATGCACTGGTGTGCTTTCGAACTGCTAGGCTGGCAGGAGCTGGGACAGCAATGGGAACTCACCCTGTCGCGGGGATTTGAACCGCCAACCATCTGATCGGCAAGTTCAAGAAGCTCAGTGGTTTAGACCACAGCGCCAACCACATTGACAGGGGAGCAGTATGTTCACAATTAAACCATGCTTTAAGACAAACTGGAGCTTATAGTGACCTGGGAACCAAGCCGTTGGGTTCATGCAGACAAGTTATCACTTAAAGCTACCATCAACACGGGACAACTGAGCCTCAGTATCAGAAAAAATGGCTTCCCACTCTGGTTCCCGTCATGGCTAGGGCCACCCCAAAATTCAACACACATCAGTTTCAATAGTTCCTGGAATGTCTGTGGGTATTAGATAAAACTGGAAATGCATGGTGTATAACTAGTTAACAGAGGACGAGAGCTGTCACGACTCCACTAAATATCGAGTTCTGAGCAGATGCTTGGTTGTTTACTCCCAACTTTGAAGTACAGCTACAACTTGACATTGAAAATGGGTGAGATTTTCCTCATGTTTCCATTTGTTTGTTTCTTTTAAAGTGTACATACTTAAGAAGCAGCCTCTGAGAAAAAGGATGGCATTGCATAGAAATAATTTTTAAAGGATCTATCTATCTATCTATCTATCTATCTATCTATCTATCTATCTATCTATCTATCTCTATCTAATCTATACACTTTGCTTCCCAAATCCTTTTAGATGCTGCGCTGTAAAGAACAGGGACAGGAAGGGAAAATCTTTAGATGTACTGTACATTTCCCAAGGCAAGGTGTCTGCATCTGGAGTTGCCTCCAGACTGTCAATGTTTTGCAGGATTCAGTTGCATGCTGGAAATTTAGGATTTGCGCAATTGAAATGCCCTGTTGCAACAAATCAACTTCAAAAGAAGCCACACATTTCTTTTGCGGTTAGGAAAATGACAGGGAAATATAGACTAAAAAGATGTGGGCTAACCAACCAATTACAGTCGTACCTCGGAAGTCGAACAGAATTCATTCCAGAAGTCTGTTCGACTTCCAAAACATTCAGAAACCAAGGCACGGCTTCCGATTGGCTGCAGGAAGCTCCTGCAGCCAATCGGAAGCCGTGGAACCCACATCAGACGTTCGGGTTCCAAAGAACGTTTGCAAAACCGGAACACTCACTTCCAGGTTTGCGGTGTTCAGGAGTCAAAACGTTTGACTTGCAAAGCGTTTGGGATCCAAGGTACGACTGTAATGGGAAAGTACAAAACTACCATGTAAGCGAATCAAGATGAATAGCCATGGTCATGTAAATACCACCCCAAAACAAATCGGAATGATTGCTCAATATAGACCTCACACTATCTAACCTCTGTGCAAGCTTTGTGCAAGAAAATCTGGATGAAAGCTCAAGAAAAAGTCACCTGGAGAAACTAGGAAGCACCTCTTTCTGGTTTATGTCAAAGTAGCAAACTATTAAAAGGCAACTAATAATGGATATCAACACCTTCAATATAGGTGTCCCCCCCCACTCATATGGGGGTTATGTTCCAGCCCCCCGCACACATAAGTGAAATTGTGTAAAGTGGGGAGCACCCTCTGAACGCCCATTTTTTCCTGCTCACTCTTTGGGCTTATATACAGTTCCTCTTGTCCCGCTGCTTCCCTTAGGGGAAAACCGCTCTTTAGTGCTTCATTGGAGCAAACGGAAATTCGGGTTTCCCATGGATGGCTGTTTGTTCCAATTTATCACTAAATAGTGCGTTTTCCCTGGGAAAGGAGCAGGACAAGGGGAAAACCACTCACCCCCGTGCCAAGAAAGTGTGGGTCAAGCAGAAGTGTGGACGAGCCCTTTCTGAATATTTGCCCGTGGTACCCTCCATGCAGCCTTAAAAAGCACCTAGAGATTCCGAGTCTCCAAATACTTTATTTGAATGTCATGGTTTTAATTTTGAAATTGCTCTGAGATTAAGTTGGCAATTAGGTTGGAACAGCAATGCAATGGAATGAAACGTATTGACTGCAAAATTAAGTGTTATTACTGCAATATTGCAACACAATACAAGACAGGGTTCTCCCAAGCCTTGAAGAATCTCTGCTTCTCTGCGAAAAAAAGCTATAGGGAATTTTTACAACGGGGCAACGTATCTCTGTGCCCACACTATGGCCAAAAGACTGATACTGCTGTGTTGGGAAAATAAACGTACAGCTCCATTTATTCAAAGGCCTGACGGCAGTTGCCGTCTAGAGCCGGATTGCTTGTAGATAGAGACATTTCATGACTGAGTATTATGAAATTTGGAACTCATTTATACAACAACAACAATCTTTATTACGGTCCATAGACCCATCAATTCGTTACCAAGCAATACACAGCGATACATATGCTTTAAGATGGCGTCGTTAGTGGTAGCACTGTTTTGATCTCTGTGTAAGTAATGCGGTTTTAATCTTTTAAACTAATTCCCATTAATACAAAATGCAGTAGGTTGGTGGGAAGGGGGGAAATGATAGTTAGTGCATTTGAAATAATATATCTATTTGGATAATATCAATATTAAAGGTAAAGGTAAAGGGGGCCCTGACCATCAGGTCCAGTTGTGTCCGACCCTGGGGTTGCGGCGCTCATCTCGCTCTATAGGTCGAGGGAGCCGGCATTTGTCCGCAGACAGCTTCCGGGTCATGTGGCCAGCATGACAAAGCTGCTTCTGGCGAACCAGAGCAGTTCACGGAAACGCCGTTTACCTTCCCGCCGGAGCGGTCCCTATTTATCTACTTGAACTTTTTTGATGTGCTTTCGAACTGCTAGGTTGGCAGGAGCTGGGACCGAGCAACGGAAGCTCACCCCGTTGCAGGGATTCGAACCGCCAACCTTCTGATCAGCAAGCCCTTGACTCTGTGGTTTAACCCACAGTGCCACCTGGGTCCCTAATATCAATATTAGGTAAGTATATATGGAATTCTAACTGTTATGGTGATATATTGTGCCTTAAAAAATAAATAATGAAACAATATATTTAAAAGCATCTTGACGGCTGCAGTATATCCTATAATGGCTTTGCCTAATCGCAAAGCTGGACCCTCCCAAATCCTCCCCCCTCTAAAGAACCACAGAAAGCATGGGACCACAGCCTTGTACCCAGCGCATTAATTCTACCTTTTAGATCTGCTGCAGCAGCACAAACAATGACTTGTGTTCAGTACTAGCTCACGTTGTGCCCCCTTGGAGGCTTAACTTAGCAGCCTACCCACTGTCAGCTGTCATCAGCCTCTGCATTCTGGGGAGAGAGAGAGCAACGTTCAAGCGGGCTGGAAAATTCCATATTAGGAAAGATGAAACCTGCTTTTGTTCATAGGTTGAGCTGGTAAATCTGTACCTGTATAAATAGTTCTCCCGCGTTATTCAAGGAGATTGTTCACTGAGTCATAGGATGGAAGGGGCCAGATGGCCATCCTGCCTTGGATCAGTGCCATGAAAAAAGTTCTGTAGAAACCTGCACCAACGTATTCTATTAGGAGTAGGTAAAGGGATGCGGGTGGCGCTGTGGTGTAAACCACTGAGCCTCTTGGGCTTGCCGATCAGAAGGTCGACGGTTTGAATCCCTGCGACGGGGTGAGCTCTCATTGCTCTGTCCCAGCTCCTGCCAACCTAGCAGTTCGAAAGCACGCCAGTGCAAGTAGATGAATAGGTACTGCGGCGGTGGGAAGGTAAACGGCGTTTCCGTGCGCTCTGGTTTCCGTCACAGTGTCCCATTGCGCCAGAAGCGGTTGAGACTGTAACATTACAGGAGCCCTCCCCAACATGGTGGTTTCTCAATGGTTCAGCCTTCACCAGCATGGTCAGGAATAGTGAGTGCTGAAGTTTGGCAATGGTTTTGGTCAACAGCATCAGGATATGGCAGTGCTTTAGCTTTCCTGCCCATTAAAAAACGGCTGCCGTTTCATCAAATGGCTGGAAGTAAATAACTGCTTTCAGGGACATCAGAGATGAGGAAAGAGTCCATTTTTATTTTTCTGTTTCTCATTTTTTTTCAATCTTGAGCTCAGACATCCACATTTCTTTTCTTTTTAGTCTTTCAAAAATATTATTTTTATTGGATTTTGTATGATTTTCACGAAGCTAAATAGGAACACATTAGTTTGTGATTTGATTTATTTTATTTTTAAAAAAAGTCATCATGAAAATTGGCCCACGTTCTTCGAGGAATTTCTCCTAACACTCGCAAGTTCCATATGCAATTTTATTTAATATATATACCTTTTACGGCAAGCCGTTTCCCTCTAATGTAATGATTTTGGAAGGAGATATGCCATTGTCATCAATATATGCATCTTTATGTACATTTCTCCATAATATATGCATTTTAGTACACATTATTTGCCAGGAAAAAACCACTGCAGAATTCAGAGAAGTGCTTTGGTCCACTTACTGTATTGGGAAGTGCGAACAAGGGGAGGTTTGCCTTTAAATGCAAATTAGACTGAACACCCACCCACCCACCCAATTCCTAGGGTTGAGCCACCGCTCATGAGACTGGGCACCTTTACTTCCACTGATGGGATCTTAGGAGAGGGCTTCCTATCCTATCCTAACCTATGAACAGAACCTCTCTGTTCACTGTTACCATTTCCTCATGCCCTAAGGGCACCTGTCACACACACACACAAACCCTTTCATGAGGTAGTAGGTTAAGCTTGTAAGGGTGTGTTCAATGCTAGCCATCCTCAAAGTCGACCCACTGAAATTAATGGACATGATTCACTTCAGTTTGTTGATTCCAGCTGGGTCTATCCTAAGTAGAGTCAGATACAACCCATAATGGCTACTTGTCCACAGGTTGCCCAGTGAGCTGTTTGGCTGGAGAATTTAGGACCTCACTCACAACAGCTGCCTTAACTCCCCACTCTGTGCTCTCTGCCGTCATTTCTCATCATGATGGGGAGTTCTCAACCCTAAAAAAGGGAGATATTTGCCCTAGCTCACTTGCTTTGGATAATTACAAACTGAGGGGTAGATTACTTCTGCCTTGGGTGTGCCAAAAAGAACTCGACCATTCGTAAACCAAGCAGAAAGACAGCACCAGCATACATTTAAAAAACATCCCCCAAAAATCATGGGAACTGTAGTTTGCCTCTCACAGAGCTGCACAGCCCAGCATCCTTAAGAAACCGCAGTTCCTAGGAGTCTTTGGGGTGGGGTGGGGGTGTACTTTAAGTACTCTGCAGCATTGATGCCCAAGATTCTCTACTGTCCAAGCCCCACCATTTGTGTTTTGGTAATAGAAAAGGAGTGAAGCCTTGTCCGCCTCTGGTGATACGTTTTCAAAGGATCAGGCGGAGATTCTTTCCCTCTGTTTTCCGAAATCTTCCAGATAAATCTTTTGCACCTTATCCGTGCTAAGGCACCGGCTAAGACAATCTCTCCTTTACAAGCCAGTCTCCTCCGTTGGTAGTTTGTAAAAGCCAAGAAGGAATGCAAAATTTTCAGGTGAAACAGTGAACACATGGAGAGGCCAAAAATTGAGGTATATAATCAGACCCTTTCATCTGCTTGACTGCACCGAGCTACTGAAAAACTCCACAAAGTGTGAAAGAGATTTGATACAAATACATACATTTTAAAGCTGACAAGTGTCTGTGCATTTCAGTGTTATTATTATTTTTTAAAGCCTCTCCGTAGGGAGTGGAGTACCGTGCAGTTCAGTGAGTCATTTGGTGGGTGCTTCCAGATGGCTGCTTATTATGGGATTGCCGCTCTTTGTGCATGCAGCCTCAGTCGTATCCCCCTCCCCCCGCCATGCCCTGTTTAATCCAGACTTCCCATTTCTGGGGGGGGGGGGGAGAAATCTAATAAGGGCACTTCCAGACTGTTGCTATTTTCAGATGGGATTTCCTTCTGTCCAGGCAAATTCAGGTTGTACCATTAAAAATGGATATTGAGCAACTAATCCACTTGCTCTCCCAAAAGGAACTTTTTTTTTGCCATGAGGAAAGTGGCAAGGGAAAGTGGTACCAGGAAGTTTGGCATGACACTTGCCCAGCATGAGATCACCTGACCTCACTGTAAACCAATCAGAACGGACGCTCAATAAATAGCTAGCATCATCTAACCTCCCTGTGGACCTTGTGTAAACGAATCAATGTAAATGATGGCTAAGCAGGGTATCTGGAAGCAACCTCTGTAAAGGACAACATCCCCACCTGCTGACAATAGCCTACATGCGATACCTGAGTCCAGGGGTAGACAACCTAAGGCCCATGAGTCACAAGCGGTCCATGGGGGTTGTTTAATCAGCTCCCATGCGCTGCGCTAAACCGGCGAGGAGCAGAGCGGGGACCGCCTTCCGCGACGCTGGCCGGCTTCCCATTAGCTGCAGGAAGCCAATGGGAAGCTGCGCACACCTCCTCCACGCCGGAAGGAGTGTTGGAAATAGCGTTTGAGCGTGCATGCACATACACACTCCGGCCCACTGCTGCATCTGCAGGACCGTGAACCGGCCCAAGCCACAAAAACTTTGCCGACCCCTGCCTGAGTCCGAGGCTCATGTCTCCCAACACCTTTTCACTTAAGAGCGTGCAAATTTAGGGGTGTGTGTGTGTGTGTCAGTGAAGCACTAAGCTGCCTAGACTTTCCACCTTGGTCCCCAGCTGCGAAGGCTCCTGTGAAGGAAGAGACACTGTGGGGAGGGTGGTAGTGGCCGCTGCCGCAGCTACTGCCGCCACCGGGTTCTCCCCTCCGGGTAGCACTAAGCGGGCACAGCGGCGGAACTCCTCGTTCTTCCACGTATAGAGCAGTGGGTTGAAGGCAGAGAGAGAGCAGAAGAGCAGCCAGCTGGCAATCTGCAGCCCCCGGGGCATGGACCAGAAGAAAAAGCCCAGCAGGCTGACCCACACCAGAGGCTGCGTGGCCAGGAGGAACGCGAGGCAGAGGAGCAAGACGGAGATGCTGCTCAGGCGCCGGGCCCGGCGGGGAGCCATCGGGGCTGCTGGGAAAGGGAGCTGCTGGAGCAGGTGGAAGTTGAGGACGCTGACGCGCTTGACACTGCCCCTCACCCTCCTGACAATCCCCAAGTAACAGTGGAGCAGGAGGATTGTCTGGCAGAGGACAGCCAGGGCTACCAGAAGGCCCATATAGTTCGAGCTCTTGGTACTGGTGCCGTTTCTATACTCCTGCCGGCCGGGCTGCCACATCTGCAGTCCCAGGGGGACTGAGGCGAGGAGGAGGGCCAGTCCCCAGGACAAGCCGATCATCCAGGCCGTGTGCTTCCTCTGGTAAACAGCCTGGTACGTGACGGGTGGCTTGGTGATGAGGACATAGCGGTTGAGGGCCACAAGCAGGTGGGAGAGCAGTGAGACGATGAGCCCAAGGCCCACCAGCCCAGCACGGAGCAAGCGGTACCCTTCTGAGCGCGCCGTCGGGGAGCCGGAAGGGAGCAGCCCCTGCACCGCTTCTTGCGGCATCCAAAGGCCACAGACACTCAGGTCCGCAAGGCAACCATTGACAATGAAAGCGTTGCTGGTGGTGCGCAGCTTCCTGAAGGTGAAGACCAGGTAGATGACCATGATGTTGGATATGGTCCCGTAGATGGCTAGCAGCAAGTGGAAGAGAGACAAAGAGATCCTCGTCCCCAGGGAGTCTTCCTCACAAAGCAGCTGTTGCAAGGATCTAGCGCTCCAGGAGGAGGAGGAGGAAGAAGAGGAGAAGAAGGAGATATTGGGCATTGTGCGGCACACAAACGAGGCACTCCAGACCAACCTCAGCACTGCTCAGTTCTGGAGAAGGCTAAGCCGAGCCAGGAAGAAATCCAGGGAAATCTCCTAGACCATGCAGAACACAGCAGGAGCCAAAGCAGATCGTCAGAAAAGTACCAAACATACATGACGTCCCAGAACGTAGACGTTGATCTCCAAAACAGGCAGAGAGCAAGACTGGATCCCATGGAAAAACACCAACTTCTCAGATCGTGCCAGGTCTCCAAAGTCAGTTGTTGGCAGAGGTGAAAGAAGGGATGTGTGGGTCTTCTTCACCGTATTTCTACACAGAGGAGGCTGCTGCAAGTATGCCAGATCACAAAAGAGGAAGCTTGCCGATGGATCCAAGGCTGGTGTTTGCAAGCCAGGCAAGCAGGAGGAGGGCGAAATCCAGAGCTTGCATCCAAATCTCCATGACTGCAGTGAAGTTAGATTCTCCTGGTCGAGTGCAGACAGCAATGAGTGCCCAAAGACAGGCAGGCGAGCGAGGAAGCAAGCAAGCAGGCAGGCAGGCAGGCAAGGCAGGAAAAAAGGAAGCCTCCGCTGTGGAAATACCAGGAGTCCCAGCACCCTCTGGGCAATGGCCTCAAGAGCATCAGCAGCTCATCTGAAGACCTGGAGCATCTTCTCTCGCTTTACAGCATGCACACTGTATTATCAGCCTGGGGAAATTCGGCGCTTCTCATCTTTATGAATTATTCAGCAGGTTTCAGGCTTGTGAGAGCAGGAGAGAGGGAGAGGGAGAGGGAGGGGAGAGGGGAAAGATAAAGAAAGAACCCAGCTTGCACTGAAAAAACCCTGCAATTACAGAGACAGATCTCTCTCTCCCCCTGCTTCCATCGCCACCCACTGGCGTCCTCAAATCACACCCCTCCGGTCTCTTCCCGGACCTTTCCCGTATCACTGATTTCCAGGATGGACAGAAATTCCTCTGCTGACATTTACTTCCATTTCCTCCGACTCCCCTCCGTGTCTTTTATGAGGATGTGGTTGGTTCCCCCCCCTCCTTTTTCCTTTTTTAAAAAATAATAATCTAATTTTAGACCAAATCTTTAGTTGAAATATGGGGTTGGAGGGGGGGGGGGAGGAGAGAACCACGCTCTTGCTTAAAACATGCTGCTCCTTGGCAACAGAGTCTTCATCATATTACTGTGCCGATTCTCTAGTGTATTTTTGCTAAAGGATTCCCCCACCTCCGGAAACTGTCCTTGTGAACGCAAAGCATCGTGGCGGCTGAGTTGAGAAAGGTACAAAATAGGAGGGATACAGTACATGGCTTTTCCTAAGGGAAAGAGAGGGGAGGGGCAGGTGCTGTCCTTATATTGAAAGCTGTCGATTTAACACGCATGAAGTGATCTCTGGGCCTGAAAACGCCCAAGGTGGGTGCACCAAAATGCCCCAATCCAACAAGGTGGAAGTTGCTCATGGGCTTGGTCAGGGTGAGGTGGGGCACCTGCTCCCCCTAAATCAAGTAAATATATAAATAAAATACTTAACCAAAAGTAGGAATGATCATAATATTTGAAATCGAAGCGCTCACGGAGGTCACTTGGATGATGTCGTGATGCGTTCGAGAGACACAACCGATAGATTGCTCTGCGAACCGAGCAATCGCATCACAGGTGGCTCGGCTTCCGGAAGCTTCTCATAGTTCCTGGCCTTCTCTCCTGAGAATGCGCTCCTGCGAGGCCTATCTAGAAACGACTGGAAGTTCCCCAACAGGCTATTTATACTGCAGAAAGCCCTCAGGCCTCAGTCAACAATGTTATTTTTATTTAATTCCCTAGTTTTGAAATCACTGAAGATCTTGACAGATTCCACACACACACACACACCCGAGGGCTTGAGGTCAACAGAAAGTAATTTAAAACAACTGTTGGGGAGACGTTTTGTTCCGAATCTGCTAGACGGAGCCAGATGGAGGATGATGACAACCGCGTGTCCTGCCCCCCCCAACATAAATCCTGCTACGCCCATGAAGTTGTCTACTAGGCGTGTAGCCGATGCGAATTCCAGACACCTTATACTTTCTGGGTGTGTGTTTCAATGCACATGGGGAGGTACATACCTATTCAGACACTGTACGGATGATGATGATGATGATAATAATAATAATAATAATAATAATAATATCTATACCCCGCCCATCTGGCTGGGTTTCCCCAGCCACTCTGGGCGGCTTCCAACAGAAAAATAAAACACAATGATCTATTAAACATTAAAAGCCTCCCTCAACAGGGCTGCCTTCAGATGTCTTCTAAAAGTCTGGTAGGTGTTTTTCTCTTTGACATCTGATGGGAGGGTGTTCCACAGGGCGGGTGCCACTACCGAGAAGACCCTCGCAGTGAGGGAACCGCCAGAAGGCCCTCGGTGCTGGACCTCAGGGTCCGGGCAGAACGATGGAGGTGGAGACGCTCCTTCAGGTATACTGGGCCGAGGCCGTTTAGGGCTTTAAAGGTCAGCACCAACACTTTGAATTGTGCTCAGAAACATACTGGGAGCCAATGAAGATCTTTCAAGACCGGTGTTATGTGGTCTCAGCGGCCGCTCCCAGTCACCAGTCTAGCTGCCGCATTCTGGATTAGTTGTAGTTTTCGGGTCACCTTCAAAGGTAGCCCCACGTAGAGCGCATTGCAGTAGTCCAAGCGGGAGACAACTAGAGCATGCACCACTCTGGCGAGACTGTCTGCAGGCAGGTAGGGTCTCAGCCTGCGTACCAGATGGAGCTGATAGACAGCTGCCCTGGACACAGAATTGACCTGCGCCTCCATGGACAGCTGTGAGTCCAAATTTACACACCTGGTCCTTCAGGGGCACAGTTACCCCATTCAGGACCAGGGAGTCCTCCACACCTGCCCGCCTACTGTCCCCCACAAACAGTACTCGGGTCAAATTTCAAAGCCAAATCTACCCAATCCACAATTTCTGAAATGCAGGTATCCCCCACTTACACGCAGCCGACTCGCACACAACCACACATGCATGCATCGCCAGGAAATAAATAAATAAATAGAACCATACCAGGAAGTGGAAGGAGAGCGCTGAAGATCTCCTCAGAGCCTGGAGAAGTGAGGGCGGAGGAAGCCCCAAAGAGACCTGAGGCGCACTGGGGGCTTTGTTTAGTCTGCTCAGCTCCCCACCTAGCAGCTGACACTCGGGGTAGCGCAGCAGTAGCTGCACAGAGGCTTTTCCGCGCATCGTCCAGCCTCCAGCCGGCCCCAGAGCTTCAACTCTAGTTGGAGAGGGAGTTGTGTGGTGAGAGAGCTGGACAGCAGGAAGAAACGGGTGTTTTGAGGCTTTTAAGAGGTTTTTTTTTAGAGGGTGTGCCCCACTTTATGCGATTTCACTTATGCGTATGGGCTCCTGGAATGTAACCTCCCACATAAATGGGGGGAGGACACCTGTAATACGAAAACTGAAGCACAGCCATCCGCATTCATCAAAAAATAAAATAAAATAAAGAATGATGCAGTTTTCCAACCCAGTAAGGTTTACAAAAATGCATATGTGTAAGGTAAAAAAATATGCATACATAGGAATATATTGGAGAAAATAACATTCAAAAATGCGTTCTTTTAGGAGGAATTGCTTGCAGAAATCTGGACTCTATAAGTCAAAGCTGCATACAAAAATGTGCTTACAGTGGTACCTCAGGTTACAGACGCTTCAGGTTACAGACTCCACTAACCCAGAAATAGTACATTGGGTTAAGAACTTTGCTTCAGGATGAGAACAGAAATAGCACGGTGGGATTAGCTAAAGTGGAACCTTAGGTTAAGAACAGTTTCAGGTTAAGAATGCACCTCTGGAACGAATTAAGTTCTTCACCAGAGGCACCACTGTATTAGGAAAAATTGACAATAACATGCTGAAGGATTTAAAAATAAATTGCAGATTGCTGCAGAAATGCGGAGCGCTGGATTTAAGATTTGGGAAGAATCAGGAACCGGGAGGGCTGAAATCAACAAATTGTCCTGTCCCTAATTCAGAGTTACCAATTCAGATTTTCAACTACAGCTGGATCAAAACCAAATCCTCTCTTATTTGGCACAAATCATAATGCTGGTTCTCCATTGCGATGCTCCCATTATGGAAGGCCCTTGCAAGGCTCATCTACAGCCACCCGGCGCTCTTTTGCTCCCAGGCAAAGAAGATGTATCTATTTGGCCAGACAGAACATGAACTCACCATCAAGGTTTAGTCAATTTGGATTATTTATTTATTTATTTTAATGCTGGCTGATCTGTTTTGTGCGTATTTTACTGATATTTTCTATTCCTGGTTTTTTTTTTTTGCTATTTCCTTGTATGCCACTGTCATAAATAAACAATTTTTTAAATTAAACTTTTAGGTCTAGACCCTTGCTCCAGACAGAGCCACAAGATGGCTTGCAGATTAAACTTAAAGTGACTGTACAGCAAACACAAACATGCATCAATGGAAGGACAGCATTTTGAAAGTAAATTATTCCATAAATTAATAAAATAGTGGATAAGAATGAAATATCCCAAGCAGCAGCATTCTAAAACCAAGGCATTTTCATTCATTCATTCTTCTCTTTATCTACTTATGGGCATATTTTGTGACACTTATGTATATTTTTGAGGACCGGCTCACACATGCAAAAATAATGATGATGATGATAAATTTATACCCCGCCCATCTGTACACACCATACATTTAAAACTCATTCAAAGCACCCGCCCACTCCAGCATATACAAAAACATAATTAAACATTAAAAAATTTCCCATACATGGCTGCCTTCAGATCCCTGTATGCTCCTCTGTGTTAAACAAGCAAACAAAATCCAAAATTGCAAATTTAAAAACCTCTAGTACAACAGCAAGGCAGGTTAATCTCGCAGCCTTATCTCTACCAGAAAGCAGGTTGTTTTTGTTACAATCTTTTTTAAAAAATGTGATCCATCTCCATGCCCTGTAGAGTCCATAGAAACAATCCTGTATTTGGGGTGGGGTGGGGCATCTAGCTCTAGATATTCCTTGGAGGAGAGAGAAAAACACTCTGCACATGCTTAAAGAAGCGCTTGCTCTGTATTACCTCACCTGTTTCAGGACAGGGATGGGGAATTTGTGGCCTTCCACCTGTTGTTACGACTTCAGCTCCCATCATCCCTGACCTTTAAGCAATGGCAGCAGGAGTTGATGGGAGTCGGAGTCCAACAACGTCTGGAGGAGCCAGAGATTTGGTGCGCAAATTAATAGTGACAATTAAGGCTTCAGGCTCTACCACTGGCTGTGACTGATGGTTGATATCATCAGACACCTCTGCCCATACGCAATAGAAGTCAAGACTTGGATATGAGCTGCAAATAATAGTAGTGTTGTCTGTCGAGCTAAATGCTGTAAAAGTGGAGATGTTTTTCTTTGCTGTAAAAACAGCTGAAACACGTCAAAGGGGCCATGTAGTCTGTGAACATCTGCCACACCTCCTTGCATTTTTACAATTCATGGTGTATAAAAAAAAACACCTATTTTTTTAAATTCTGTGCACCAAGAAGCCCTACGGTGCATGTTTGCTTCCAGATGGACAGATCCATCGAACATCTTAGCTCATGGGTAGGCAAACTAAGGCCTGAGGGCCAGATCCGGCCCAATCGCCTTCTAAATCCAGCCCACAGATGGTCCGGGAATCAGCGTGTTTTTACATAAGTAGAATGTGTGCTTTTATTTAAAATGCATCTCTGGGTTATTTGCGGGTCATAGGAATTCGTTTATTTCCCCCCCTCCAAAATATAGTCCGGCCCCCCACAAGGTCTGAGGGACAGTGGACTGGCCCCCTGCTGGAAAAGTTTGCTGACCCCTGCAGCTTAGCCTTTATCCAACTGCAAAGACTGTCATGATTACAGCCTCCCCACGCTGTATCCACTTGCCGTGCAAAAAGTGGGAATCGGCTCTGGGCAGGCAAAACCATTTCAAAGAAACAAAAGCTACTCAAATCATGGGAACGGCAATTTCTTGTCGTCGCCCCCCCCCCCATGGCTTTTGGAGTTGAAAGCCGCCCCCACTCTGCACTGGAACAAGGAGCATGGTTCGAACCCGCCTCTCTAAGCCAGCTCTCTTTTTCAGGCTCGAGTCTGCTACTTCAAAAAGGCGGGCGTAACAGCTTGATTCATTGGGACATTTTTCCCCCCTGCTGGGCCGCCTTGGAAAGATAAAAGAACTGCAATGAGTGCAAAAGCACAGCCACCATTTAAACTGTGAAGTGCTAGCCTGACCAAAGCAGTCTGGCATGCTGCTCCCGCCACCTCCTCTCCTTCCGTAACTTCCCCTTCCCAAAATGCCAGCCTGCACTTAGAACGAAAGACAAAACCCCACAGAGCAATTCCTGTTCTTTGCATGTTAAAAAAAAAAAGTGTTCCCTTTCTTAAGAGAGCACTTTCAGAAAGGGGAAGAAATGCAGTTAGTAGTCATTGGAAGGGCTGTGGCACCTGCTTTTCGTGCAGAAGGTCCCAGCATCAATACCCAGCGTTTCCGTGCAGGGCTGGGAATGTCCCGTCTTAAATCCAGATGAGCTGCTGTCAGTCAGTATGGACAATGCTGAGATATATGTATCAGTGGTCTGTCTGCAGCTGCCTGTGCATTCTGGAAGTGTGCATTAGGCGATTGTTTTTTATTGAGGGGGTGGTGGAAATGGCATTATTATGATATTAAATTTACATACTGCCCTTCCTCTGAGGATCGCAGGGCAGTATACAGCATAAAAACAGTGTCATGCCACTCCAGCACATACTGCAGTTGTATGTACAGCCTCACATGCCTTAGCAGATTGAAGCGGAAATCACACCACAAACAAGGGAGCAACCCAGCGCCAGACCACAAACCATAGTTTCTCCAGCTTCTTGCTGCATTATGTCACAAGGAACTTGTGATCTGTGTGCCATTTATGGCATCTATGCTGCCAGCTGACCACCTAGGGGAAAACATCTTAAACCCAAAGTTTGAAACTCCTAAATCTAGATCAGGCATCCCCAAACTTCGGCCCTCCAGATGTTTTGGACTACAGTTCCCATCTTCCCCGACCACTACCCCGGTAGTCCTGTTAGCTAGGGACCATGGGAGTTGTAGGCCAAAACATCTGGAGGGCCACAGTTTGGGGATGCCTGATCTAGATGGTCCAACATGCAGCCCCCCCAGGCCTTTTTGGGCAGCTCTCTGCAGCATTTGACACTGCCCCCAGCCCTCACGCTACCTTCCTCCTGGGAAGGAGGTATGAAGGCTTGGACAGGGTCTGAGAGTCTTCTGGCCTCCTTCCCAAAGCCTGGATGAATTTGCTCTGAAAAGGTAATTCGAGAAGAACTTGGCCTGACTGTTCATGAAATGGCTTGTAATAAAACATCTAGGGAAGGATTGACATTACAGCGACCTCTTTCCAGAAAAGTGGCATCCTTTTATTAGAAACAGGAATAGCGCTAAACGGCAGAAAAAGGTCAGACGAGAAATCATTTTAGTGGTATAAAATGTTTTACAGGGGAGGAAAAAAATGGGACTTTAATTTTCACTAGAAAATTTTAGGAGAATATCTACACCCACACAACTCAGTATGTTGAGAAAGCAAAAAGGACCGAGCAGAAGCAGCAGAGGCTTCAAGCCGCTTTCTGGGTACCCATACCGTTGTGGTAAGCCATAATATGGCTTGCCATATACTGTCATGCGAACTGGGCTGCTATGAGCAGACTGAAATGGGAGAGCATTGTTTGGGAATTCCATATAAACGTGCATATACAGATCTACACTACAAAAAAGTTGCTTTTGTCCTGATTGATGTCTGCTCTGATTCAGCAGTAAAAAGTGGAAGTGGAAATGTGTATTCTTAACATTTCTTGATTAATTTCAGGCCAAATAGCTACTCCCCAGGCTCTGCTTATACAGGGTTTTCCTATTCTCTATGAAGAAACACGCTCTACTTGCTCCTGGTTAGGCTCCTGGTAGGTCTGTCGAACACCTTCCAGCTAACAGAGCAAGGGGACACCTTTGTATGTGATGCTGACATGTTTTTTTTTTTAGCACAGCAAAATTGAGAGGATGGTTTAAAACAAATGCTAATGCCTTAGGAGAGATGTTGGCCGTGGTTGGGAAGAAATAAGGCTGGCCTCAATTGCAAGACCAGGAACAGGAAGACTGAAAGGGGTCCTTGATGAAGCTCTCTCTAAGACAAGGTTGGCACCAGAACAAGAAAGGCTAGCATTCAAGAACAGAGAAGCGAGAGGAGTGGGTAGCTGCAAGAGCAAAAGAATCCACATTAACAGCCAATGTGAAGGAAGGCTTGAATTTGAGAGGAGGTGGTTTTGGATTCTAGGGGGGTCCTCAAAATACATTTTACAAAACTGAAGTATTGGGTGTACCAGCACCTGATTAAAACAAAGAAATTAAGTTGTGCATAGTTTTTACTTTTATTATCTATTAGCGTTTATTATTTCTACATTGCAAAAATAGTACATCTTTCTAGTAACTAAGCTAGTAACAAAATACATGTCAAACTTTATAGAGGTAGAATTACCTTAGAATCTGCCTATCGCTTACTCATATACAGTACATTTTATGTACATATGATAAAAATATTGAATTCAGTGATTAAACCAGCTTCAGTCAAGCAGAATTTATCCATCATAATTAGGACTATTTCCCTTCAAAATAATGATTTATTTTTTAAAAACTCATCAGTAATTATCTTTCCTTGATATGACAAAAAATACATTCCTGGGGCAGTGGCCTGGTTTAGAAAACCATATCTTGGATTAAATAAGAGAACTGGAAAACTATAGTTACCAGCTTTGCAACAAGTCGGGAAATTAAATCAACTTCAAACCTCGATTTAATACAGTATCCCAATTTCTTCTGAAACTATTGCTCATAAGTTTTCTGGTTTGGCTGAAAAAAGAAATTATGCTTAGAGGTTTCTGGGTTTGATTGTTTGCACTGTGAGAGATGAGCAATGGGGCTGCATATGAATGCAAAAGTTTTGTTCTTATCTTGGCCAACTAAGCTGAGATGTGATTGTTCGAACATGACCAAGGAGTGCAGAGGTTTCCTCTTCACATAATATGAATTGTAAGTGAAATGAACGTTACCATTTCACTTTCACAATTATTGCACTCTGAGCGACACTGACAATACTGCAGACGGGAAATATCGGAAGTGCAGTTATTCCAGAACTATTTTTGAAGGGTGATGGTGAAGCCCTACAATAGCATTGTTTGAAATGGTTCCGTGATTAAATTGAACTTGGAAAGAGACATCGGCAAAAAGCAACATCATTTACCGGTATAATAAGTAGGACAGCATGGCTGAACATGGAAGGAGAAAAACACAAAGAGGGGCATAGTTTTAACAGTGCATCTGCAATCCATAGTGGAAATGTGCAACTCCTGCCTCCATGTCTAAATATGCAGCAACAAAATCTTTGCAACTATTACAAATTCAGACAGTACGTGTCTTCCATGCTATGCACAAACTCTTTGCTCACTATACACAGATGGATATTTCATCCTGGCTTCGCATTCTGATACAGTACAGTTTCTAGAACTGAATTATACAGAAAAGGAATATACAGAAAGGCAAGGCTCTAAAGAACAGAACATCTTTGCAGAACAAATTATTGGGCTGAAAATGTTAACAAGGTAACATACTATTTATTTATTTATTTAAAAATTACTTTCCCTTTCCATGGAAAAGACACTTAATTAAGGATGCTAGAACAGGCCTGCTTCATAGGCATTCTATATCCCTTTGAAAAATGTCCATTTCAAACATTAGCATTTTCAAAGCCAAAGCAATGAGGCTGATATTAACTTTCTTCCCACTAGTAAAAATTATTTATAATACTGTAGCCACAGTGCATGAAAATAAAATCAGCAAGCAGCTCTGTTCTTAACGGCCAGGTTCAAGAGATATGAACAGGAGGCTTCCAAATAGGCACATAGATTTTTTAGTTCCCCTCTTCTGACACCTTGTTACATACTGCAGAAGTTGAAGGGCCCTCTGAGATGCAGCAACCCACAAGGTTGAGGTGGGGCTGCCATTTATCAGCAAACCCATTCCCCTCCAGGTGCGCACAACAGTGGTTTTCACCCATTGCTTCCTCTGGGTGCTGGCTAATGTTTGAAATGCAAAACAAGACATTTAAAAATACACACAGTTTTGGAGGGATTAAAAAAGTGAAGCTTAAATCAAAATATAGCCTATGTTTACACAATTTATAGATATTTATATACACACACAAAATATTTTACTCAATATATATATATTTATATATATACTTATATACACACATTATAATAACACTGTTATCGAGAACCATAATTACAAATATATTGCTAAAATCCATTAGAAATATTCTCAATTTTAAAATCTTGCATCTATACACAAAAATGTACTAGTCGTAAGTTTTAACTTCAGTGCATTCGTAGTAGTCACTAACTGAAGTCTCTAGGCAATTCAGAGATTTTGGTGTCTTTAGCGCTAATCATGTGTGAAGAGGTCTTGTCCCCTTGGGCTGGTTGTTTTCCCCTCAACATTGTTCCTCTTGAAGAGAACCGAATTTTAAGAATTGTCCAGCTTTCACCGAAGCAACAAGGCTTTAGTACTGAACATATTCAGACTGAAGGGACTGTGCAGGTGAGAAACAAAAACTAGTGTTAAGATTCATTTAGGAGACACAGTGAGGTTCAATTAACAATCAACTTTTCCATATCAAACAAGCTTGTCATTATGATTATTATTATTATTTTTTTAAAAAACTGACTAGAGAGATCCAGGATATGGCCAGGAAGCAAAGTTAATACACTCGCACTATGAGAAATCCAGTACAATGGAGGAGTAAAAGCGAAGTGGTAAAATCAGGTTTCCCAAATGTGTGCTACTGAGGCACACCCCCATTTAAAATGGGAGGCACGCTCGGGCCTTTACAACCAGGCAAGTTTACATTTAGAGCAGTGTTTCCCAAACTTGGGTCTCCACCTGTTTTTGGACTACAAATCAGATCATCCCTAGTTAGTGGGACCAGTGGTCAGAGATGATGGGAACTGTAGTTCAGTAACAGCTGGGTATCCAAGTTTGGGAAACACTGAGTGTTTGGAGTATGAAAGAGGAAGAATTACCCACCCTCAGAGGAATCTACTTCCTGGTGTTTCTGCAAGAGTCTCTGATCTGGCCTTTCCTCCTTTCTATCAGGAAGGAGGCGACCCCAGAAGAGAGACTCACGCAGACACACAAGGGACATTCTTCCTTGAGGACTGCTAATTTTGATGTGGTTTTGTATCGGCTGCAGCCATGCAGAGACAGCAGAAATTAACAGTAAGATTGGGCTGGGAAAGCACTTCAGCTAATAGGGTCTTTTAAATAAGGACTCTTTTTCGTGTAATGTATAGTGTGTCCCACAAAAACCAATGGAACTACTATAACAAACTTCTTTTGTGTTATGGTAATTAAAGATGAATGTTAAATTATGAAGAATAGAAATGTGTTGTTTTTCTTTTCTTTCATTCTTTTTGGCCGCTGACGTTTCTTCAGAAACCAACTCCACGTTTTCATTGTTGCTACCAATTAAGAATTCTCACTGCCTTTTGCATTAAGTGCTTTAAAACAAAAGATGCAGTCTTAATCACCTCTAAAAATGTATCTTCGTAAAGAAAGTGGAAAGATGAAATTACAGTCATTGTAGTTTAATTGCATTCACTTTAGCTTCAACAATGAAAAAACGCCCTTCAGGTTTTAACTTTGTTCAGGAACTGACTGTAGCATGGCTAACTTGTGTGAAATAGCAGCACACTTTAAAGCACAATGCAACATTTTAGACATACGTCTTTGAGAAGGGGAAGGAGCAGGAGGAAGTACAAATGGGTATCAATAGTACTGCAAGCAGCAAAGATGGATGGGGGAGAAAGTTAGCAGAGTTAAGAGCAAGCCATAAAACTGCATTCCGTAGTTAGTGTATATTGCATGCCGGTATTTGTATTAACAAAGCCCTGTGAACTCTGAGAAGAGAAAGTGGATTTCAAAGGACAACTTTTGAAACCCTGTTCATTCTTGCAGCTGGCACAAGTATTATCCACGACACTGCTCATTGTTCTTCCCAAACCTAAGCTCACTTACCTGGCAGTAAGCTCCAGTGAAGTCAATGGGACTTACCTCCAGGTAAATAATATGTTAGAAGAAACCCTTCCAGCCACATGCCAGCTAAGACAGATAACACCAAAAAGACCTCGTTCAATTGCAGGAGTAACTACTAAGACATCTAAGCAGGGAGAAAGCTGTATGCAAGCCTCCACAGGTTTATAATGGTCCAAAGGTCCCCATTGTTCAGTAGTACCGTAATCAAAGCCACTGGTGGAAAGAAAGCCGTATCTGTGTTCACGGAAATGGGTGCTGGCAGGCTGTGTGCTGTACCCATGTAAATAACCATGTGAAGAAAATGTGCAGACACTGAATGTTTGAACCAGCCCTGACTTGTGCTGCGTATTCTCAGCGCTGGAGCCAGTCTCTGCCCATTTGACAGAAGAAAAAGCGAACATAGCAATACACCCAAGGTGTAAATTTCTGAATACGGCACAAGTAGTGAAAAATTAAAATGTCAAAGTTTTGCTTTGTAGCCTCCGTATTGGGGAAGATTTTCCTATTTTGGAACTCAAAGCACCCATCTTGCCTTCCTTATCTTCTTTGTAGCTATAACAAAACAAAACAAAACTTTCTACAGTGGAGCCTCGGGTTACGTTGCCTCTGGCTTATGTCACCCTTGGCTTGAGACAAGCGCAAACCCGGAAGTACCGGAACGGGTTACTTCTGGGTTCGGACCGTTTGCGCATGCGCAGACATGGCGCTTTGGGTTGTGTTGCTTTTTGGGTTGCGGCGGGGCCTCCGGAACAGATCCCCGCCATAACCCGAGGTTCTACTGTATATGCTTTTGAGATTTTTCAGAGGCTTTCATAAGGAAGAGCTAAGCCAGCTTTTACTCAGATGAAGGGAGCAAAAAAGTATACAGACCTCAGGAGGACTCAATTGTTGGCAGTGCATTTGTTGCATCTACACTTTCCCCCCAAACAACCTTGCTATTTCCAAGTCTAAGTGACGTTGATTAGAAGTATAGCAAGGCACTTATGATTAAGAGCAACGTTTTGACACAATACATTTGTTTTTTACTTTCTTGCCAAAAGGTGCAGGCCCTAAAGTGTGTGGCTTTCATGCTATCAAGTAGGCTGCTATGTAGAGTCAGAACTAATCTAAGCAGATCCCCCAATATGAAATGTAATCTACCTATTATAGCCTCCTGTGCAACTAAAGGGAAGGGCTATTAAGAGACATTCCCAACTATATAATCAATTTGCATTAAACAAAAGATGTTTCTGAGCAAGATATATAAAAGCCAAGAGCTGTCATGAAGTATTTCAAATGCAGTATGTATGGCCTATAGCCCAATTTAATATCAAATGCATTCAGTATGGCCTGCAGCCCAATTCAGACCTATCTCTTCCCCCTCCCCATCCAATTCTTAACTTTCTTTTGTCTCGATCTGGACTTAGTGGCAGACAGAGAGTGGAGGATGAATGTACCTAACAGGGCTACTATGATTTTGAGTAGCCACAACTGTATTGTTTTTCATTAACATGGCAGGTATAGAGGCCCCACTAGATCTCCTTGCGCACCATTACTCATGGGAATCATACTGTAAGTGAACTGTGACAAACTAGTTGTCTGATCCATTCTTGTTTGTTAAAGCTCACTGACATTTATATATCAGCTCTCATCCTTTGCACAAAAGGATGATATTTCCCCTTCCACCTTTCTACCAAACTCAAACATTCAGGAGATTTACCGCAAGCCTCTGCTACAGAATAATATTCCAAAATGTAATTTAGAACACCTGCAACTTAAGGTAGTATATACCAGGAAAAAGCGCTGAGAAATGGTCTGCTTCAGCCATGGTGCCTTCCTTCTTAAAACTGCTGCTATTTTATGGTGTTTTATACAACGTTTTGATACAAGAAACTCGATGTAAAAACAAATGCACCTTTTATATATATATAAAAAATGGCAACTGCCACAGACACTTCTTGCAATAAACTTCTGGGATTACAATATTATCCCCAAGTGAAGCAAGATGCTAGATGCTCTCAAGAGCATGATCACAAATTTTCAGGAACAAATTAATATGAAGAAACCCAATTCCCAGTTTTGGGAAGCAGGCTTCCATACTAACCTCAAATGACCTTTATGACAGATAACTCATGCCAATCAAAGTAGCTGCAGGGATGCTGGTTTTGGCTTCAGTGACTGCAGTATTCACTAATAGTTGCAATAATTATACAGTCTGATCCTGAGCACTGCTGTGCTGGATCATTCAACAGTATTGAAAGAGGCCAAGGGGGTTAAATAATGGGTTGGTTTTTTTTAATGCAGCATGTACAAATTGAGGAAGATTAGGGAATGTAAAAAAACATATACTATACATCAGGGATGTCCAACAGGTCGATCGGGATCCAGTGGTTGATCCCCGGGAGGCTGCAGTCAATCGCAGGCTCCTTTTCCTTTGCTTTTGTCTAAGAACACCCGCCCCCGTCCCCTCTCCCCTCCCTGCATTTTATCCTGTTCTGTGGAACGAAGAGCGGAGTTTCTGCAGCGATATTTTGGTGAGTGAGTAATCCCCTTGCCCCTGAAGTTCTTACCCTGTACCCCTCTCTGAAAAAGCTCAACAACTTTGACCTGAACCCCATTAAAACGGGGGTAGATCGCCTCCAGTTTATAACTCTGCGAGTAGATCGCAGTCTCCTGGAAGTTGGCCACCCCTGCTATACATTAATAGTATGCACTTAAGTTATCTGCGCATTTCATTCACACGTAGGAAAAGGCACCATAAAGAAGAAAAGTTGTAGAAGATACAAAAGCATGGAAGCTTGCTTTTAGGGCAAGTAAAAGACTTCCATTGTTTTGGTCCATTACATTGTTTTACAAATTGGACTGATTCTTTTATAATGCTGAGAATGCTATGCCCTATTTAACTATGTTTATGCTACCTTTAAATACGTCTAATGACTCAGGAAGACCTCACACTGTCAGGTGAGGTTCAGGTTTTCAGCGTTTTACTATGAATGATTTGAAATGGATAGATTAATGCAAGAATGATATGCTCGTGGAAGATGTTAGAGAGTTAAAAGAATCTGCTTTTTAGAGCAAACGCTGAAAAAGCAGAAGAGCAGCTTATCGGTTTGGTTTAGAGGAAATGGCAAAGCTGAAAAGATCTGCAAGTCTTAGGTAGGAAAAAAGACCAGAAACGGAGATCTAGAATGGTTAGAAACCCTTTTGAGAGAGAGAGAGCTCAGGGTTAAGGGAGATTCTGTCAGGTTCCTGGGAGGGCTGCTTTGGCTGTGAACTTACAGGAATTGAGCGACTCAGGTATCTTGCTGGAGAAGCAGCGAGCCCCATAAAGGATCTGTAGGTGCTGTACTCGTCTGTCAGGACGCTGGGAGAATTGGCATAGCTGTTGAGGTTGGTAGCGCTACTGCCGCTCCTGTTGTACATGTTGTTGTTCTGCTCATGGTAATTTCTGGCAGGCAGGTGTGCGCTGCCATTCAAGTGACTGCAGATTTGGTTTACAGAATAACCTGTCCTAGAGGACGATGATGTCAGTTTGCTCTCGGCATCATCTGAAGCGGCATACAGGTTCCCTAGAGAACTGGCTAGCCTGGAGTTTATGGAAGTGCTGAACGGAAAACACATGCGGGGTAAAAACACACGCACACACATACACAAAATGTACATAATGTGATGGTTAATGCGAGGCACATTTACAAAAGGTACTAAGGGGGAGGAAACAACAAAAGAACCATTGTCACAAAATTAAGTGATGGCGATGCACAGCTTCATTCTCTCCCGTAAGGCAAACGATGAAGCAACCATCAAAAAGCCTGGAATTGTAAGTGAAGACCACCCCCAAAGCCATGCGTAAGAGATGACCATGGATATTTGGAATCTCCAGGCTCCTAGCTGACTCATTTGCCATTTATCTATTTCTTGGTTCTATAAACAGCTGAAAAGTGCTTCTGGGGGGAAACTCTGCAGAAACCCCTGCATGTGGATATTTTAATACAGGGCCCTCTCAGTATCACAGTATCACATTTGCATTAGTACTCAAGGCCACTTACCCAGACTATCAAACTAATTTACCACGATCAGGAGTCCAATCACAAAGACCAAGATGCGAATCTATGAAACTGAGATCCATTCCCCATCCCACCCCCCAAAACTTGATATTGCCCTTCCTTTATATCTCCCCACTCCCCAAAGGAAAAGATAGAATAGAGTAAGGCATACCTTTTAAAACTTGGGCTTGAGGAGGACAGAGAACTTCTGCTTATTCTCTTCGCTGAAGGTGATGTAGCAACCGCCACTTTGGAGGACTTCAAAGGAGATACAGATCCCTGAGATATAGGTGCAGTATTCAATCTGAAAGAAGAAAAAGAAGAACAACAACAAAAGTATGTTTTCATCGTTCAGACAGAAGCATCTCGCTTAAACTAACATTTTGAGAAATGCAAGCTTAATACTTAGGCTACCTATTGGTAGGATTGAAACCACTGGGGAAGTCATCTGGGGATCTGGGATATAGCGACACCGGTATATTGATAAGATGCAGATTATCTTCTCCCAGAGTTCCATCAAATCCCAGGGAGGCAGTGGAAACACCACTCTAGTTGTCTGAGGTTAGCGATGCTCAGCAAACAAACAAACTAGCCTAGTGAGATGGAAACACTGAAGACTGTTATATGGACCAATCCATGCAAAATGCTGTGCCCTGAAGACTCAGGTCCCCAGTCTGGATGTACTCTTAGATGCTGTGCTTTTTTGGATGTCCGGGTGGCAACAGTGACCAGAAATGAATTTTACCAGCTTTGTGTGACCAGCAAGTCATGACATCAAAATGATAAGAGTGGTAATGAGCTCTCCATGAGGCTGCCTTTAAGATGGCTTGGCAACAACAGAGGAGTTTCACAGAATGAAGCTGCCAAGATGTTAACTTAGGCAGATTGCTGGTTCTTACCTACTATCTTCCTAGAGAAGTCTGGCTTGCTCTTGTGCTCTTTTCAGAGCCAGAAAAAAGGAGGTACTTGCTGTTATTCACTTGAGTTTCCGCTGTGCTTTCACATTTTTTAAAAAAAAGCTGTATTGTTTCAATTTTTTATGCAAAATTGTAATTTCCCCCAGTGCTTTTGTTGAATTGAAAAGGGGGGGGGGTGAGTATAAAATATTTCTATAAAGAAATAAACCAAAAATAATTTTTTTTTGATGAAGAGGCACACAGAGAATTCATGTAGCATGCATCCATGGAAATTCAACCCCATCCCTAATTTTCAGGATGTTGGTTTTTTTTGTTATCCAACTACTCACAGAGATAACCTGACTCATGAAGAGCCACTCAAGTGAATATGTTACAATGCATGGAGTAGGCTTCAGAGCTGGGGTGGGAAACCTCTGGCACTCCAGATGTTGCTGCATTCCCAACTCCCAGCCACCAGCCCCAGCCAGCATGGCCAGGGATCAGGGATAATGGGAATTGTATTCCAATAATAAGTGGAGGGCCACAGATTAGCGAACCCTGCTTTACAGATTTGGTTTCAATTACCACATCACTGCAAAGACTCACATTCAGAAGTCCACACTTATCTGTGTGTGGAGGAATGCATTTAAAGCCATTAAGCAGATGAGTCAGGGCAACTTTCTGAATACGCATTTTGCTTGCTGGAATGATGCTCAAAGTCACTTTCAGTGTAGAGAATGAAAGGTTTATATACATATTTACTTGTGAATCAGACACAAGAATGGCTAAGCGACATTCCCGACATTTAACATACCCACGGCAGGCTCACAGGGAGAAGTAGGTATAAAATATGTCCCACTGCAAAGGGCTAGTAATGGGAGCGAATTCCAACAACAGTTCTCTGAACAAGATTTGTGATATGAGAAGCGGCTCTAACACACACAACTTACAGGGACAATCGGTATTAAGTGAGAGGGTGAAAGGGAAACAGGACGTTTCAAGATCTGCCAAAAAGTCAGTGAAAATATAATCCAAATTGCTTCTCTGTAAACTATGGAAATAAGTTACCTGAAAGGCTGGGATCTGGATCTGGCATGCAGTTTCGTATCTTCAAGCCTAGAAAAATCAATGGCATTTTAAATCAAAAGTATTCCCACTATACAGCCACACCTAAAATCCTTAAAATATATACAGTATAACAATCTAATTAAAGAACCAACAAGAATACTACATATTGATGAAATAGGAGTTTAATAATATACAAAGTACCAGGCTGTTCACCACATTTCTCTCCCAATCTGGAAACTGATTCCCAAAAAGGAAAGGAAAGGAAAAACAAACATTATACCCATGCTCAGGAAGATTGGGATCTTGCCTAATGTCCCTGAGGAAAGAGCTCAACAGGGCGTGTGTGCGTGCTAAGAAAGCCCTCAATCTCATGCCCACATGCTGTGCCCCTCAGATAGTGACCAGCCAAAGCAGGGCCTCCTTCAACAGTCTTAAGGCACAGAAAGCCACATTCAGAAGGAAGACACAGCCTTTCGTGGGCAAGGTCTGAGGTTCAGTCCCTGGCATCTCAAGTAAAAACAAAAGGATCAGGTAGCAGGTGATTAGACGCCTCTTCCTGAATCCTAGAGAGATGCTGCAGAGTAAGAATGTGGGTGGGCCACATTCATCATGAAACTAACTCAGAATCTGACTTCTATGAAATCTTTTAAGCCTCTTTTCCCATTAAAACTAACATCTTTAGACAAAGAGCTGCCCCCAGCCTCTTGCCCCACGTCCCTGGAACGTTGTTGTCAAACCCTAGATAGGCATTATTGTCCAAAGTAACAAATCTTTTAATGCTGGACCCGTGAAATTAGGTGTTTTAAAGTATCGGTGGAATACCACCTGCTAATCTACATAGCTCCCCAAACACGAGAACTGTGAATGGGTCACCTAAGAGTTCCCGTTGTAGCTGAACGTGGCTGCCTCCGAAGTTTTAAGGCACGAAGTTGGTCCCCCTGCGTCATGCCATTCTTGATTTCCTGCTCTGAAGTGTCTTCTGATTCATTCTGGAAAATAGGCCCAATTCAACAAAATTAAGGAGATTCAAAACAGGATCGTGGGTTTTTGGTTTGTTTTGCTTTACCTGGGGCCCAGCCCTTTGAAGGCAATATACCTTTCCTTCTTGTGCCATATTGTTTTGGGCCCATCATCAACTGCACAGATAAGCCACAGGCTCAAGTTGCCAATTCCCACAAACCCCCTCCCAGGGTGCGCTTTCCACAACAGAGATATTTCACACACACTAATAATAAGGAGCTGAGTGCGTCCTATCTAGCAGGTTGGAATTTAAAAGTTGATGACCAGTGGTTCAAGAGGAGATACTCTAGCTCAGGCATAGGCAAACTCAGCTCTCCAGCTGTTTTGGGACTACAATTCCCATCACCCCTGACCACTAGTCCTGTTAGCTAGGGATCATGGGAGTTGTAGTCCCAAAATATCTGGAGGGCCGAGTTTGCCTATGCCTGCTCTAGCTCAAATTATAAAAGCAAAGCTACACCTGCCCTTGGGTAACTTTGGATTTATCCTGTTCCAGGTTCAAGATGGACAAAGGCCAAAAGCACAATGTAGTGCCATCACATCAGTTAACACAACCAAGGTTGGAGGAAAAAAACCAATTAGCTTACAATTAACCTGCATGCCAATCAATGTGCTTGTGCTAACACTGAAACACATTTGGACAATCGTTCCTGACTTCATAAATTGTAGTTCCCAAGCTGGGGCCAAGCACTCTTCCACGCTGGCTTCACATTGAACATCTTGGCTTGTATTCCAGTTATGACTGAGCGTGGAAACCTGAACTTACTGTCAGTGAGCAAACCAGGAAAACAGACCAGAATATAATGTGAGGGCACTGAAGGTGGTATCTAATGTTTGTCATAGAGGAGACCTGTTGAAATAGCTTGGGTCTGTTAATACCAATGAGCCTCCTCTGAGTAGAACTTTGTTGGCTGTAATCCTTAGCATATATATCATGGGGTAACATAATAGCTAGGGGCCTGCTCCAGGAAATAGTTTAGGGGGGAAGACTGCTTGGACCCATGACGCTTGTGCTGATAGGGTCCCCAGGAAACTGTGTTGTCTCCTAAACTATTTAATTTCAATATAAAGGCACTGGAGAGGTCAATTAGGGATTGGGGGTTAATTGTCAGCAGTACACTGATGAGGTTCATCTATTCTAAAAACTTACTAGGTAGTCTTAGGCATGCTCTCTCTCAGTCTTCTTGCACACGCACACGCACACCCACCCCGGTGTACTATAGCAATAATAATATTGAACACTTTTTACAGGAGTAAAATATATGAAGTTACTTGAGAACCTAGGAAGTGCTTTGAACACACAAGAGTGAGATAGATGGATAAAAGACGTACATCGAGCATTATTATATTTCAAAAACTACTCCATTGCAGCTTTTCTACTTGGGATATTAAGGAGATAATTCCAGTGAAATTTTACCTCTACATATTTATCCAAATTACTTTCTATTTTATTCAAAGTCCCACTGATGGAAATGTCATCCAAGCCGGACAGAATTCTGCTCATGGTGTCTTCTTCTACTAATCTTGGTTTCTGTTTGGATCGGAAGAGGTCACCTTGGAGCCACAACATTGACTGCTTTCTATTTAACAGTGGGAAAAGGGCAAAATTAGTACCAGCAAAATGCACGTCAAAGTCACAGTATAAACAACTATTTATTTTAAAATATATGTTAAGACTTCTTTGCACAGCAACCCCAGGGTGGAGTACAGTAAAATAAACTAAAAACACAAATAACAACCACAGTATCATAAAACAGTGGCAGGTAAGAACATCATCAGAGCCAATTTGGTTATAGGCAATGACAATATCCTACAAAGTCTTCAGTTGGCATGACCAACTCCTAAGAGGCAGTGCCAGCCATATTTCAGAAGGCACAGCAATCCATAGTCAAGGAGCCACCACAGAGAAGGCCCTTTCCCAGATTGCCCCACAGCAGCAGTGAGTGGGTTGCAGCAGGTCAGTATCAAAGGACACACTCCTTTTAAATATTTAGGTCCCAAGTTGTATATGGGGCTCAGTAGCAAACTGGCAGCCAATGCAAAATCTTTCAAGATTGGTGTAATACGATCCCTGCAGGCTGAATCTACTCCCAGAAACCTACTCTCTGTATTTTGCACTAGCTGAAGCTCCTGGAGCATCTCTAAGGGGAGCCCCACAAAAGTGCACTAAAAGCTTACCAACACTAAAAGGTGACCCCTGCCCAGGAAATAGGACTTTCAACTTGGTTACACATACTGTAGCATTGGAAATCATTCATTATAGTATACACAACTGTATTTTAAATAATTTTATCTGGAAGTCTCTTTTGGATGTTCTTGCTTCTTCAGGCATTTGATTGGGAAAGTTTATCATAACGAGAAAAAAATTAACTGTAATATACAGTGGTACCTCTGGTTGCGAACGGGATCCGTTCCAGAGGCCCGTTCGCAACATGAAAAGGCCACATCCTAGAGTGTCACGTCAGTACACGCGCATGATGCAATTTGGCGCTTCTGCGCATGAGCAAAGCGCGATTTAGCGCTTCGACGCATCCGTAACCTGAAAAGATGCATCCTGAAGCAGACGTAACATGAGGTATGACTGTACTGCATTACAAAATTGTAAAAAATAAAATAAAATTTGTTGTGTCATTAAAAGTTTGTTTAAAAAAACCTTTTAAATGTTTTCATGAAATGAACTGATGAAAATATAAATATGGTAAACTGATGCACATATAAACAAGATGCATCTAAAAAAAAGTAGATACTTTGTGTGATCATTGCCTTTCCCTTCATTTATGAAAAATAATGTAGCTGTGTGTTGCTGTTGTCCCCCCCCCCAACTTTGCTATGCTAAATTTTACTGATTTCCTCCACAAGAAATTTTTTCCTCTGCAGTTTTGCTTAGTAGAACGTAGTGTGACAACTCTGGAAGTGAGCCAAAAGAAATAGCATTATCCACAAACTTTGACTCAGAGAAAAGCTCCCACAGGGAGGTTACATAACTGGTGAATAGGTCAGGATTAGAAAGATGGGGCGGGGGGAGTATTTCTGCTTAGAGTGAGGAAGTTGATATCCAGTATAATTAAGTGTGATCTGAGATTATACTGCTGATGATGAAAGCCATTAACTCTTGAAATAACATGCTGGGAATCTGTGTCACATATAAATAAAGATGAAGAGTTGAAATATATGTTATATTGAGGAATATATTGAAGAACCTTTTGTTTCTCCTTTAGATTATCTTATTCATACATTGCAAAGTGCACTTGAACAACTGTTTACAATGATTTCCCAGCATTTATTTGTTAGGAGGCTAACTGCCCAGAAGGAACGCTTGGAGTATTTTGGGTAGGGCAACTGAAAAACACAATCTAAAAGAATAAAGACTGCACTGTTCAAGTTCCTTTGCATCATTCACTGTTGTTTTATGATGTTTGTTCTAGATAGTTATTTGCGTTAAAGCATTAAAAAACTGAACTTTCTTTTATAAAAGAAAAGCTCCCTGAAAACAGCCCAAATTCCAACCATGAATCATCTCTCTGTGGGAAAGCAACTTTTGTTCATCTCTGGCATTTAAACTTGCGACCTTTAGCAAAGAGGATAAACTCTGAAACCTCCTTCTCAGCCGATTTGCCAATGCTCATGTGGTCATTTTCAGATGTTAAAACGCCTACGATTTGTCTTGCTAATATCAATATGCCCTCAGCTTTCCTAGCTCTGCACCTTTCAGTAACCAGGCATAAATCGGAGGTGGGATTAATCCTGTAAGATAACTGGATACCACATAACAATATCTAGCACGTTCTGCTTAATTAGTTTTGGACTGTAAATAGTGACTTATTCCCAGGGGAAATGGCCATAAAAATGCTGGTGGTGAACTTTTCTCAGCTAAAGGGCTGCTTCATCCCCTCATGGGCAAACTTCTGGGGCCACATACCAGTGATATGCGGGGCCAGACATAAAGGTGGGCAAGCAATGGATGTGACTCTTTCCTTTGTACAGTAAGTTACTTTCCAGCCATGCGAAAGTTGGAGGTTGGACTACTGAAGTCTCCTTCCTCCTTTCTGGGCAAGCAAGGGAAATTATCACAGTTCAAGGACACATTCCAGCCAGGCAAATGTACCGGGTGCAAGAGAAGAGACCAGAGGGCCAAACAGAGAGGGTCAAGGAAGGGCCACACTTGGCCTGGGGTCCCCCACCATCACATTAAGCTTCATATTGCAAATGAGTGCCTAGCTAATGTAGGGGGCCTATATATGCATGAGTCAAGTGAAGCAGATTCAAGACAAGGCTAAGATAATTGTCAAAGGTTCCATGAATTGGGGGAGGGAATGAAAAGTCCTCTTGTGGCTAATCAGTCGTTGTAACAAGGTTACACAGACTAGGAATGGGAGGCAATGCCATTACATCTTCCAATTGTGCTGTCTGTGCAAGCCAGATGGAATGATACCCCCCTTCTCCTCCCTCCACGTGCTGTTCTGTCCGAACCCCACAGATCCAATTTCAGGGGGTATATGGGGAGGGGAGGGAGGGAGCCCCATGGAGCAAGCAGAAGTTGTTCTGCAGCGCTTAAGCTGATGAAGCTAGTTAGGTGAGTCCCACCCCAGGTGTACGGGGCAACAGGGCAAGAGACTCGTCATAGAGGACAAGTTCAGATTGTTTCTCAACTTTAAGCTAGAGCGAGTGAGAGAGGGGCTTCGGGTGACTGAGCCACCCCCAGAAATGCAACCTCATTGCCACTGATACCACAGAGGAGAAGAAGAAGAAGAAGAAGAAGAAGAAGAAGAAGAAGAAGAAGAAGAAGAAGAAGAAGAAGAAGAAGAAGAAGAAGAAGAAGAAGAAGAGTTTGGATTTGATATCCCGCTTTATCACTACCCTAAGGAGTCTCAAAGCAGCTAACATTCTCCATCCTCCCGCACAACAAACACTCTGTGAGGTAATACTTTTTTTTTAAAGAAAAGATAGCTTCGTGTTAACATTTATCCTTGGGTGATGCATTGCAGTGTGTGTGTGTGTGTGTGTGTGTGTGTGTGTTTTAGCATTTGTGGGTTTCATGAGTAATGTGACATGTACAGTGGTGCCTCGACTTACAAATTTAATCCGTTCCGAAGGCACCTTCGTAAGTCGAAAAATTCGTGAGTCGAAAAACGCCATTGGAAATGCGATTTCCCATAGGAATGCATTGAAAACGGAAAAAATCGTAAGTCGAAGCAACCCTATCTAAAAATTCGTAAGTCAAAAAATCCCTATCTAAAACCGCCGCGGTTTTACCCTGGATGTCAAGACATTCGTAAGCATTACCCCCATTCGTAAGTCGAAAAATTCGGTTGTTGAAAAATTCGTAAGTCAAGGTACCACTGTATGTGTGAGCGATAAATACAATGATGGAGAATGTGTGGCATGGAATCAGAAGCTTGCCTTTTGCTGACACATTTCCCTGACCAGCTACAATATTTAGCGCCATTACCAAATGCATCACTATCACAACTACAAATCCCATAAGACAACTCAGATGGCCAATCTATCATCTTAAGTGGGCAGCCCTACTACTTCTTGTGCTTGTTTTTCTATGGGTACTACGGCTTGAATGAATCCAGAAAATATATTGTAGATCTTTCCTCCCTCTTCAAGAACAGGTAGGAGAAAAGAGCCAGTATTCGTCTTTGAAAGAAGTTACGTACATTCACGACAGAATTGTAAGTACATCCTGATACTTTAATTCATATGAATTGTAGAGTTGGAAGGGACCATGAGGATCATCTAGTCCAACCCCCTGCAATGCATGAATCTTTTGCCCAATGTGGGACTCGAACCCATGACCCTGAGATTAAGAGTCTCATGTTCTACCGACTGAGCTGTCTGCAGTTATCAACAAAGATATCACATTACAAATGCACACAAAATACTGACTCACCATGCTCAGCCAAAAAGTCACGCAGGAGGATTAAGCTACTTTACAACTTCTTAACCCATGCCCTGAAGCTACAATAGCCATCATACTCTGCATAACACAATAAATTGGAGCTGTAATAAATTAGAGTACAGACTAGGAATCATCCTCGCAATTTCAGCCGAGAGAATTCTAAGAAAGTCACTGAATAATCTGGCATTCATGCAGCAGACTTGCTAAGCTCTACAGAGAGGGTAAAGTGTCTGGTGTGGAACAGCAAATTATATGATTAACAGAGGTGTCATACTTACTCTTCAAGGAAGTGCTGCTGGGGTCCAATAATAGAACCTGGCCTGCACATTCGTATCCAGGCAATGGCTTCAGAATGTGTGAATCTATAGTGCTTCATTATATAACAGGCTATCAGTGTTCCTGTTCTTCCTAGCCCAGCTACAGTAAGAACATGGAGGGGAGGGGAAGAGACATAAAATTGATATTAGGTACAGAACTACACGTGTTTAAGAATACTGGCGAATTCCTCTAAACGTGTGATATTTCAAAAAAACTTGTTTCCTTGTACCATGTGCTAATATTTTACAAAAGAACCTTACTGATGTCTATTTTAAACATCATGAATCCAATCGTAGTATAAACATCCTGCTAGATCCCACAGAGCCCTGCTAATTCCTGTCTTAACCTCCACTGCCCTTTCTATTCCTGCTCTGGGTAAATCTACTGAACAAAGGTATACTGCTTTGCTGCGCAAGTCAAACTGAAGGTGTATGCAAAAAGTGAAACTATATGTGAAGTTTGCCACAGAGGCGTCACACGAAAAGGTCAAGCTCTCCCTTCCCTTTTAATGTGAAAGATCATTTACATGGTGTGAAGATTTCAGGACATAGGAGTATTTCTGTCGTACATCATTAGCTGCCACTGCTGCGGCTGCTCATAGCTCAAGGATGCCACAATACAGGGTGACACTGAATCTGCATTTATTCTGCTACCTTTCTGATTCATTCTCAGTGTAGCTCCATCTGAAGCATTATTTTTTTTTAAAAAAAATACATGGTTTATTAGAGTTGCTCTTTTCCCCACCCCACCCCACCCCAAACATGTTTAGTGCAAGATTTACTAGGATTTCAGCACCTAATGAAAAAGCCACCAACACAGTTGATCCTCATCTCCCCAGCTAGCAGTTCATGATTTCCTGGGGGAACATTTTTATCCAGAATGTGTTTTTTAGGGTTGTGAATTCAGGATCATGAGAGTCGCATAGGCACAAGCTGCAATGAAGAAGCCAAGGTAAACTTCACCCAACAGAGCACTGCAACAATTGGTGTCCAATGCTGTTACCTCTCCGGGTTCTTTCATTAGCATAGTACATGGCTCCTATGAAATGTCTTTTATTAGTTTTAACCCTGGTCAGCCTGAGAGGCCGAGACTGAAATAGTTTTGTTCTGGAACTGTCTGTTCTAGTTCAAAAGAAGCACTGATATTTTTCTTTCAGAAGACAGTAGGGAGAAAATGAATCTCTAGGATGGTTGTGGACCCAAGAACAGAAGCTGATTGACTTTTTAAAAGAAAATGAACAAAAGCCAAAAGCCAAAAAAGCACCTTGCCCTCTGCTTTCAGAGGAAAGGGCAACACTATACTTTTAACATTCCTGCTTTCCAAATAAAAATTGTTTCAGTCGAGCAGAGCACAGCACACCATAGACAAATGGCGGAATTCATCACTGCTATCCCAACAGCATAAGAACAGTAATTTCTATGTCTACAAGATAATTTTTAAAAAATACTGAAGAGACACACTTCACTAAAAAGAGAGGCAACAGCAACACTCAGTGGAATAAAATAGGGTCTGCATTAAAAACAGCAGGAGCCATTATGAAATTTCTGCTCAAAATCAGTCGAAGCTTTTCGTAATCTAGACTATTTTACCCAATGCAGCATTTTTTCAATTAAGATGTGAGGATGCTAGTTTCAAACCTGATGATTTATTCCTCTTCATGCCAGAATACAGTACCACTGAACTGCTTTTCTTTTTTGAAGAACTCACCTTTACAATGCACAGCTATGGCACCTTCTGCTTCCTCAGAGATGGTCAAGAACTGTTGCAATATACTGTCACTCGGCGTGCTTCCGTCTATGAAGAACAGGTCGTAGTGGTCAAACCCACCATCTGTGAAACGCTTTGCCTCATAAATCTTCTTGTTGAGTCTTATAACAGTTGTTATGTTGTGTTTCCTGAAATATGGGAAATAGGCTTCCGGTGCATGGAGAGGGTAGCCTGTAACAGGAAGAGCGGGAATGCCTGGCTGTTTGTATACGACCTTCAAAAACTTCCTAGTGGTACAGACAACAACTACAACACCAGACTTTAAACACTTATTGTTTAAAAAGGAACGTTACTAATGTAATCAACATACTGTAAAAAGAAAGCAAACGTTACTAAGAAAATCTGTGCAAGTATAGAAAGTTGAGTGGCCTAAAATTGTAGTCAATAAACTTTCAGTCACAGAACCTTAGTTTGCACAACGCATTAAGCCAAATATAGCTTAGTGAGACTGTGCAAATGTTCACTGCTTTGGTCTTTCCTTGGAGATAGATATACATAAATAGATATAGATATATAGATATAATCTGCTGTGTTGCCATAGTCAAGGTTGCCCTAGCATGTTGGTGTTTATGCAGTCTCTCCTTACTATGAGGTGTAGCCATGACCAAATCTTGGTTTATAGCTCATGGTTGGTGTGGAGACAGCCACAAGTCTTTGCTCAGATGTCATGCAAAGCCAAACTTTGGCTTATCTTCATGAAGCAGAAAATGCCAAGGAGGAGCAAAGCATCATATATTCCTGGGAGCCTGCACAGTATTGCTAAGCCTGTAACAGTGACATGTGAACAAGTAACAAACTAATGATATTAGCTAACGTTGCAAGAAGCTGAGCGACCAACAAGGTAGAAGAAGCATGAGTGGAAAAACCCCTTCTTCATTTAGATGTAGACCAGAATGCAGCATTCTTGCATCTTCCTCATCACCATGAAAATGACTTGATTAAAACAAGCATTAACACAAAACTCTCCAGGTGTCTGTATATTAGAGTGGAACATTTACAGCTGTTCTACTCTAATATATAATTCCCTCAGCTAACTACCGGTATGTACAGCAAGTCAGCAACACATTGAAATATGCATGCTCTTCCTTTCTATGCTGCCCCCCACAGTTTTCTTTTTATATAGCTTTTGAAGATATGTTTAATAGTTCAGTAGCTACCAAACTGATAAGAGCTATGGCTCGTTTAAAGAAGGTAGAAAAAGTTAAGGCTAGATACAAGAGTCTGAGATACAAGAAGATCCTAGGGCAATTCTTAATAGCAAGATGTTCCCTGTGCTTAAATCGGGCATCAAAAGGAAAATGATTTACAAAAAAAAGTGCCCAACCACTGGAATTTGGATTTGATTTTTTTATTTTTATTTTTGCTTTTAGGAATAAAACATTCATTTTGAATAGAATAGAAAATTAGCATATTGGTCTAAAAGAAATAAGTATTATTTTAGCCAGTACAGGATCTAAAACAGGGAATAATGCCACCTTATGGGTTTTACTCTAGATTAGAATCATAGGGTATGTATTCAGTCCTCAGTCTGCAACACTGTGTGCCTGGACTCCAACTGGCAGAGACCTCATAGGAAGGCAGATCATTCTACCGCAGAATCTGCCTCATTGGCAATACAGAATTCATATTTTATGTAGCATGTTCAAACATAACCTTATGAATCCTTACAACTATCTAAGACCATTATCTAGGTATTATAGGTGCTGGGCTAGTCCGAGCTTCATTTTCAACTCTTATGTTTAATAGTCCTCATAGGCAGTGCCTGTCTTCTCCCCAGATGTTAGCTTTGTAGGTCATTTTAATTAAACTTATAGTTCATGCAAATTGCCAGTTTTAAGAATGAAAGAAGGAAGGTTCATCGTCTTCCCCTCTTATAAGCTATTTTCATCTAAAGATAATTATAATTTTTAAAAAAAATGCAGAAATGAAACAATGTTCATTTGACCTTTATGGGTACTTCCAGACAACAACTCAAATGAGTCTCTGGCAACAGGTTGACTTTTTAAAAAACGCATTTGATCTTTCACAGAAAAGGTTAAACAAGGAGGGTCAATACTGATGCTAATGGCACCATGTAGATGCTGTAAAAAGCTTGTGACCATGAGCTTACATTAATCACCCCTTTGGAAGCATGCTTGAAGCTTTGTAACACAGCCACACAACTATTGTTTCCACAAATACCGGTAGCATGGTCTTATCCAAAGGGGTGCATACAACGTTCCAGTGGATACAGCAAGGTCTCAAAGTCTACTTTTCACACATGTGGATGGATCTCGGTCAATTTACTAGTCATGCAAAATACACACAATTCTACAAAAAAGACAGGGAAAAACAGATACCATTTTCAATCTTGGTCTTTGGATGTGGTCCACTAAATGCCAAAAATTTTCCCGGGACGATCCAGTTGAAGTCACCATTTTCAACTCGCTAGTGAAAACAAAAGCAGAGACTTAGAAAAATATATATCTTCACAATAGTTTTCGAACAACACCCTCTTCTGCAAAGCTTTTGCAAAGACATTCGTTGTCTGCTCATAAGAGAGAGCTGTACATGTTGACATTGTACAATTTACCTGCTTGCAAAATCTACTTAGAAAGATTTGTCAGTTTGCTCAAATTCTGCCCAAAGCACTTCTTCTAGGACCAAAGAAGTGTCTCAATCTGTTTTCCTCCAGTGACTAATCGCCAGTTAAGAGCGGCAATGGAAGTCTGTGACATGATTAAGACTTTCAAAACTAATCTTTAAGGGAAGACAAATTAAGGCCAATTAGCTTTGTTGTTTTTTAAAATGTGGTAAATACAAGCTTCTTGCCAACTATCACTTTCATGCTTCATCCTCTTATTATGCCATGTTCCTTTTTAAAGTGCACACTTAATAAAACCTTAACGCACTATGCAGGTATACTTGTAACAGAGCCAGGGTTGGCTGTGATAGTTCACTGCTGTGTATTTTGTAAAACACTCCTCTATTTTACATACACACAAACAGAATTCCAAGGTCATCAATAGGCCTAGGCATAGTTAATTGGGTGCAGACGGCAGATTTAATGGCAGGGAATAGCAGGGTCCAGGATCCAAGGAACTGCATGCGGAACTAGGTTCATGAGCCCACTGTGGCTTTAAGGCTTGCTTTCTAGCAGCTGCAAGCACCTATGCAGCATAGCAAGCTATTTTTGAAAGAGAGGGTGTCATAGGGCATGAGAGATAAAAAGAATTCCAGAATTCAACTAGGTGTGTCCAAGCCCCCTCTTGTAAGACCTTAAGCAGTTCTTTTGTTTTTTGTTTTATTATGTATTTTTGTATTCTCATTTTTTTGTTTTCCTGTTGTTAACCGCCCTGGGATCTTCGGCTGAAGAAAGGCATACACGTTTTATAATTATAATTATTATTAATTCTTTGGATCCTGGCCAGTGTGTTTGCTTAGATACAGTGTGAAGTTAAATGTCTGTAAGCATTAAAAATAAGTGACACTGTCATTCTTAGCAATTTGTATAAGTTGAGATGAAAAGAAGGCAGCAAATTTTAAATGAAAAAGATTATATAGAAAAGACCCAAAATTAATTTTTTTGAAGGACAAGAGGTGCTACTTCTGGAAGCATCAGGTTTTAAAAACAACTTAACCCCAAAGTTAATATTTAACGATTAGTGCAAGCATTTCACAGTGCATCCATTGGTTAATCCACCTACCTACTCTTCCTGTTGGAAAAACTTGACCAGACATGTTCTAAATACACATTGTCAAGTACTCTCTTCAAACAACAATGTTTCAGACTTAGAACACATAAAATACTGTGCAAGGCAAATAGAAGTGACATTACTTGCCCAGTAAAATGACGCAGCAGTAAACTTGAGGCATGCAATAGCCATTACTCAGACTCCACAAGCTAAAAACCAGGTAGACATAAGTAGCACTTAACACTGGTCAACTACCCTAAGAATACATTTCTCTCTTTGGACTAAGTGAACAAGAGAAATTGAGAGGAGAAGGAGCTCCACCTCCCTCACTTCTCTTATATTGAGAACTCATTTTTTTAAAGGATGGCATTTGCACAGTAACATGCAATACAGATCCCCTAATCACATTATAGGTGGATCATGCCATGGCGCCCAGCAGCCTTTCACTCCTTTGTATTTGCTCTTTTACCAAAAAGAAATGCATCAATAACTGGAAGGTAGCTGGGAAAGAAAGCAGCAATGCACCAATTATGTGGCACCTACAATTTAGGAAATGCTCAAGTTTCGCTGCAAAGCAGAACTAGGTGTGCTTAATAAGTGTATGTTGAAACTCAGGCGAACTATTCAGTTCAGAAGACGCACAAACCTCATAATGCTCGTACTCATCTGCATCAAATGTCTTGAAGTCGATAAATCCATGCTGTAAGGCCTAGAAAGCAAAAAATGTCAAGTTCACAGGCTACCATCCAAAGGACATTTTGAACCATTTAAATCTGAATGAGCACCAAGCTGGTCAAATATATGGGACAAAAGGAATGCAGTTTTCATAGGAATTTTTCTTGGTTTTTTTAGGAGTCTTCCTTATCCCCTCTATAACTTGCCTTAGCTACTGAACCTTTAAACTATAGCAATTAGGTAAAACAGATTTATCTCTGGGGTTCAAATAGTAAAGCAAGAAATGAAAATATGTGTCTATGCATTTGATGCATCTCTAAGGACACTAATCGGAATAATCAATTGTACCCATATTCCCAATTTTGTTGAGCTGCAATATACTTTCTGGTTGTAAGACATACCATACTATCCAAACGATCTGGAATTAATCTACATGAACTGTAGATAGCATTGTTGAAAACTTTCTGTTCCTGATACTAATACAGTGGTACCTCAGTTTAAGAACAGTCTTGTTAACAAACTATTCGGTTTACGAACTCCGCAAAACTGGAAGGAGTGTCCCGGTTTGCGAACTTTACCTCAGTCTAAGAATGGTGGAAGGGCACTGGCTGCGGGAAGCCTCATTAGGGAAAGCGTTCCTCGGTTTGAGAACTGTTTCGGTTTAAGAACGGACTTCCGGAACGGATTAAGTTCGTAAACCACGGTACCACTGTACATAAATTAAATATCTAGCAATTTATTTTCAAAAGAACAAATACAAATTAAATAGTTCAGTCAAAAATCAAAATCATTGGGGCCCTATCCTTGGAGAGACAGCTGAAAGTATGCTGAATGTGTGGTATATATTAAAAGCTTAAATGCAGGGAGCAATCCTAACTCAAGTCAAGAGAGCACTGGGGCTGAAGGAAGTTGTGGAGCCACCACTGTATATAAAGCCCTGCCACTCATGCCATCCCAAGCAGTGGTGGTTGTGATGCGGCAGTTATTTTATCTAAAAAAGGATAACAGTTCTGATGTAAACGCCCCCCGCCCCCGAAACTGACTTCCTGGGGAGTTGCTGGGAGGGAAGGGAGGAAGGAAGCAAAAACCTGAGACACATGTCCTGCTACACAGTCATGTGTATGAATGCCACATTTAATGTCAGGGTGGGTTAATATAGCAGCTGATAATATAGCAGGGCTAGCTGACATAGCAGCTTTGTCGCTTTGTCCAATGAGGGCATCCACTATAGGGCACTACAAAAAAAATCTGCTAAAACTGAATAGTACACCCGTCAGCAGTTCAGAGCTCTGGTGAAGGACCCAAGTCTTACTCTAGGGCCCAGCTTCTGCCAACCTAGCAGTTTGAAAGCACACCAGTGCAAGAAGATAAAGAGATACCACTGCGGTGGGAAGGTAAACGGTGTTTCCGTGCACTCTGGTTTCTGTCACGGTGCTCCACTGCACCAGAAGCTGCTTAGTTATGCTGGCCACATGACCCGGAAAGCTGTCTGCGGACAAATGCCAGCTCCCTCGGCCTGAAGCAAGATGAGCGCCACACCCCATAGTCGCCTTTGACTGGACTTAACCATCCAGGGGGTCCTTTACCTTTTACCTTTTTACCTGCATGTGCCTAAGGATATGATTTCTCTTTCAAATGCATTTTGTGACGTTACCTTTTTTATTCCTTGTAGACAATCCAGAATAGTTAGATTATATGTACTGTTCCCAAATGAGGCATCCCTACGAAAAGAGAAATATTAGCATATTCCAGATAAATACAAAAACATCTACCTATCATACCCAATTTTAGTAGATGGCAAAATTTTAAATTTCTGAAATTTGAACCTCAGCATGAAGGTTACACATGATAACACTTCTACACACAATTCTCCTCAATTTATTGATGGTAAGTTCATCTAAAATGTTAATAGGATGAACTCAAATGGAAAGTAATTGTTTTTTATTATTGATTATTAGCTACATGTATACTTTGTATACCATGTATACAAGGAAGCATACATGTTTCTTCTGCCTCGCATTCAACTTTACCGTAACAACAACCCTATGAGGTAGGCCAGCCTGAGAGATAGAGACTGGCCAAAGGTCATCCAGTGAGCTTCATGGTAGAGTGGGGATATGAACCTTGGTCCCCTGGCCTCAGTCCAGCACTTTAGTCATTGCACTTCTGGCTACTTAAAATATAATTCACGCTTCTGGAATTAGTCCTACAGCTGCCTTTCAAGTGTATTTTGCTGCTCGTATTTTAAATCACAGTTCCCTCCAGAGACTCAATGGAACATGGCACAAAAGAAAGCTTAAGGCAGAAAGAAGAGAAGGCAAATGATGCTCCACCAAACCAGCTTTTCAGACTATGAAGCCTTACACATATATGAGATTACTCAAAATCGGGACTATACATAGCACACAGGACTAGTATTTTAAATTACAATTAATTAAGATGATAGTTCTCTGCTTCTCTATGTATACTTCACCACTCCTCAGCATTTAAAATACTTATGCAAAAAAAAAGTCGGGGGGGGGGGAGTATAACACCAAAGACAAAAGTGGAGCATAAAAATAATTTCAAACAATATCTTCCTAAATGTTTGGCAATTCTACTTGAAATGGATACTCCACAGACTTTGCTTGGATTATTTTCCCCTCATTTAAATGGATATTAATAAATCTAGGGTGGTCATTGCAACTGGGAAATTAGAACTACAATGTAGATAGCAGTTTTGGCTGTGCTTCACCGGATCAGTACAAATAGCTGGGAGAAAAATTCACTTTCAGCTCTAATTTCAATACTCTGCAGTTTTCCATTATAAGTATTCTTTGATTTGTCTGAATGTGCACCCACACCCCTGACCTCCCAGAGGGCTATTTGAATCTTCTCCCTGACGCACACACATTACTAACTGCTACAAAAGAAGCAGCGATAGGAACCAAGTTAAAGAGAAACTTTGCCCGTGCACTGCAAAATGATCTTTCATCCACTGACAATACTATTTAATGAGTTTTTGTAATGCTGTATTTAGAATATGTATGGCATTTATCAGGAAAGCCTATTCACAGAAGCAGCAGAAGCAAGACTTTTGCTAATGCACCATATGTTGGCTACTTAAACTTAGTCCGTACATAATGCTTGCCTGAAACGTTTGCGTGGGAAAAGTCAAACTGACGACATGACCTCCTGAGCTTTGAGAATCCAAATCTAAATATAGATTCCTGTTTAATCATTCATCATTCAGCAACGCTTTACTGTGTTTTGGACAGTCTAGCCAGGGCTAGTTAAAGAAGAAGAAAAGGCTAGATATTTGCTAAGAAACCAGTATTAGTCTGAAAGCCTATTACTACTACTACTACTACTACTACTACTACTGGTACTAACGTACAAAGAACCTAACATTTTCTAAGACAGGGATGGTCTGTAAAAGATTATCTAACAGATACAATAACAAATGGAAAAAAGGATGGTGGGGGAAAGGAAGGCAAGTATTGGAGCAACTGCTTATTCACTCCAATTAAATTAACAGGCCTTAAGTTATACATGGACATTGATTTCAATAGGCCTACTCTCAGGGCCGGATTTAGGTTTGAGGAGGCCCTGAGCTACTGAAGGTAATGGGGCCCTTTATATGCCCAGCTGTCCTTTGTCAACAACAAATTGTCACTGTTTTTTGTGTTGAATATATGCTATATATGGTAATTTATGGACCTAATAGGTATCTAAAACCATTTGCATATAACAAAATAGGAGCCAACACAACACAAAACACCGTTGCTGTATGTAGGTTTTATGTAGAGTGAGGCCCTAAGCTATAGCTTGTTTAGCTTATACGTAAATCTGGCACTGCCTACTCTGAGTAAATGTTAGTTGATTGCAACTCGGGGGCAGTCTTCCAGAGTGGCTGTTGGTGCCTTGGCTGGTGGCAGAAGCCAAAGTATGCCTCCCTTTGGTTTAGCAGTCCTAGGGCAAGTGGCAGCTAAAGGAGTGTGTTTGTTCTTTGTGGATTGGCGAATAAGGAAATTCCCTGGAACACATTCTCTGGCTGATGGCCCTTTAGTTGCCATAATACGGCTAAGGCAAGCAATGCTAAAAGAATTAAGTATTTTAACCACATTAGCTATTGGAGGATGTTGCAAAGGTAGCTTCAAGGGAACCTGCCTTTGCAGTAGGCAATAACTGGATGTTTAATGCAAAATCTGAATGCCAGATGTGCAAGGAATCCCAGATGTGTAAAGGCAGCTGTAATTACTCTCAAGAAGGAAAAGCATAACATGCACATTCTCTGCAAGGCCGACGTAAAAGCGTTACTTGATTAATCACCAGTTTTAATCAGATCTGCTTATGAATAATACAACTCTCTCGGGGGAGGGTTTGGCTGTGTTCAGACAATCATGTATCAGCTTCTTAAGCTGCTATATAAAGGATTCTAACAACCATCAAGTCAGCTGTCTTGGCAGGAAATGCCCTGTCCTGGACATGGTCAATTGATCTGCTCCTGAATCTGATGGGATTTGGAGGCAAAGGGTGCTTCCAGGAATGGTCTGCTCTTTATCAAGGGCAAGACTGCCAGAACCACCAGGAACATCAGCAGGAAGTTGCTGCTATTATAGACAACCAGATTAATTTATAATTATTATTATTTACACTCAGGCCTTTATACAATAAAGCCACAAAGCAACTTGATAATCATTTGTCAATTGTCCCAAAACCATTTCTTGAAAGTATGCCATCCTATTAATCAATTGATTTTTTTAAAAGATACAATTGATTTTCCCCCTTTTTCTTTTTTTACTAAACATGGCAGTTCTAGGGCCAAAGCTGAGCCTTCTCGGGTACCAGTTTCCAGATCTGCAACAACGTTGACCTTGAAATAAAACCCTGGATAGGTAATTTGTGTTTTAACCTGTTTTTCTAGTTTATTGCTGGTTTTAATATTTTGATTTGTTTAATATTCTTGCTGTTGTTAGTAAATTTATCTTTTTATAAACCGCTACATTTAAGAGGTGTATAAAGTTTATGAAACAACCCAAACAATAGTTATTCAACGTGAACCGTCAACTTGAATACCCCTCACATCACATTCAGCACAAGTGTGTGCGAAAGAGAATACCTTCGCCGCTGCTGTTTGCTCACTACAGTGGTACCTCGGTTTATGAACACAATTGGTTCCGGAAGTCTGTTCATAAACTGAAGCGTTCATAAACTGAAACGAACTTTCTCATTGAACGCAATGGAAAGTGGATGGATCTGTTCTAGACAGTCTGCGGAGTACTTAAACTGAAGCATTCATAAACTGAAGCGAACTTTCCCATTGAAAGTAATGGAAAGTGGAATAGATTAATCCGTTCCAGACAGGTCCGCGTACTGAAGCGTACTTAACCCGAAGCATGGGTGTAATTGGTTCCGGAAGTCTGTTTATAAACTGAAGCATTCATAAACTGAAGCGAACTTTCCTATTGAAAGTAATGGAAAGTGAATTAATCCGTTCCAGATGGATCTGCGGCGTTCATAAACCGAAAATTCGTAAACCGAGGTGTTCATAAACCGAGGTTTCACTGTATCATGTTTTTGCTCTTCCGCTTACTGTAATTGCATGGTCCACTCAGTTCAGCATCCTGAGGACCTGCCAGCTTTCACTGAAAAAGCAAGTTTCTGGGGCTTATAATTGCCAAGACAGGCAATGGCTGGAGAAATATCACACACCAACGGATAGGGTAAGAACAGTCTCCTGTTTTCTATTAGTAGGGGTGGGAAACAGACCCATGTGCATTTTCAAGGTTTAAAACCCAGCAGAATCCAGCTTCTCTTGGCATACGATGTATCATCCTTGGTGCCGAATTTCAGCTTTAGAGAACAGTATATACAGAGGCCCTAGCCCCAGGAAGACTGGTATATTATGGCAACCGTGCTCCCGTAAGCACAAGCTTTGACTCTACTAAGATTGCTGCAGATTCTGTGCACAGGGGCAGAAAAGCAAAGTGGGAAAAGGCAATTTTCTTCCTGAAAGCTGTTTTTCTAGAAACCTGGTACCATCTTTACACTTTCTTTCAGCCGTTCCATTCCCACTTGCATGTAAATACTGACTTTATCACTCTGTGTACAATAGCTCTTTATTCACGATGTCTGATAACAAGGCACCTAATACTGCTGCCCAGATACCATATCCATGTTTTATATTGTAGTGAGAGATCTTATCCTTTGTGGGTAAATTCTTATTCCCACTGACAACTTATTCTCCTGAAGAAAGACTGAACATATATTCAAGATTTCAGAAACTATAAACCTGTAAGCCAGTGGGTGGAGAACCTCAGGCCTGGAGTGGGGGGAGCAAGTATGGCAGGGGTCCCCTAACTAAGGCCCGGGGGCCAGATGCGGCCCAATCGCTTTCTAAATCTGGCCCACAGACGGTCCAGGAATCAGCATGTTTTTACATGAGTAGAATGTGTCCTTTTATTTAAAATGCATCTCTGGGTTATTTGTGGGGCCTGCCTGGTGTTTTTACATGAATAGAATGTGTCCTTTCATTTAAAATGCATCTCTGGGTTATTTGTGGGGCATAGGAATTCGTTCATTCCCCCCCCCCAAAAATAGTCTGCCCCCCCACAAGGTCTGAGGGACAGTGGACCGGCCCCCTGCTGAAAAAGTTTGCTGACCCCAGAAGTATGGCCTGTGGGGCTCTCTCTCTGGCCCCCAGGACTTTCTATAGGCCACACCCGGTTTATTCTTCTTCCTTCTTTCTTTTTGCCTGGCTAGAATGTGTCCTTGAACCCCGAAAATAACTTCTGCTTGCCTCGATGAATACAGTGAGATGTGTGTGTGTAAAAACTAGTCTACTGAATATTAAAAAGGTAGTATTTACATGTACTGCTCCACCCATTTTTGTCTTTGCTCCATCCACCACTGGCATGCAGCCTTGGAAGGGCACGTGGTCCTGTGCTTGAAAAAAGGTTCCCCAGCACTGCTATAAGCTATCATTCACTTGGTATGTACAGTATTTATTTTTCCAGCAACTGGTATTCGGAAGCATACTGTCTCCAAGCGAGGAGCCAAAGCGTGGCCATTGTGGTTAGCAGCTACTGATAGTCTTCTCCTCCCTCAATTTGTCTCGCCCTCTTTTAAACCCATCCCAGTTGGTAGCCAAAACTGCCTCTTGTGGGAGCAAATCCTATAGTTGATGGGCTGTGTGAAAAAAGTGCTTTCTTTTGTCTGTCCCAAATCTTCCAACACTCAGCTTCGTTGGATGTCCCCAAGTTCTAGTGTTAAGAGAAAAGGGGGGAAACTTTTCTCTATCCCGTGTATAATTTTACACCCTTCTGTTGTGTCACCTACTACTTGCCTTTTCTCAAAAGTAAGTACAGTGGTACCTCGGGTTACAGACGCTTCAGGTTACAAATGCTTCAGGTTACAGACTCCGCTAACCCAGAAATTGAACCTTGGGTTAAGAACTTTGCTTCAGGATGAGAACAGAAATCGTGCTCTGGCGGCAGCAGGAGGCCCCATTAGCTAAAGTGGTACCTCAGGTTAAGAACAGTTTCAGGTTAAGAACGGACCTCCAGAACGAATTAAGTTCTTAACCCGAGGTACCACTGCAATGAACATCTAGGGGAAAAATAAATAAAACTTATGCAGGGAAGGTCCTGTTTGGGTGGAATTATCTTTATAGCAGTCTGTGCCCCCCTGCATATTGGGAGGGGGTGTGTGACACTATGGGAGGAGTTTTAGCAACTCTACCAAGAAGCTGGATGGCTCTGACTTTTAAACACTGAAAGAGCCACATAACAGCATAAAAAAACAAAACGAAGATTTTGGAATTACAGTACAGAGGTTGCCTTGTTGTTTCTAGAAGCTTTTCTATAAAACATTTACTGCAAATACTAATGCAATGGTTTTTTTTCAAAAGGAAGCTTTCAGAAAGACTTGTCTTGTCTTTATTTTCCTTTGCATAGGAATCCAGCAAGTTCAGGCAAGCCCAGAAAGTCTTTGCCATACACTATGAACAAAGCTGTGGCAACACCATATATCCCTTCCACAGCAACAACTGTCACTATAGACTACCCTTGCAAACAAATGCTTTCACGTGTCAAACATTCTCTAATGCTGTACACCATTTGTGTATAGTGATCTTTTAAAGTATGTGCTTTACTAAACTCTTGCAATGGAGTCAGTCTTAAATATTCCCTGTCCTACTTTTGAAACCATTAAGTGGGTTCACTAAGACCCCAAATAGTGGTGGTGGGTTTGGAATAAAATTAAAATAAAAGTTATGGCATTTCGCCAAATATTTAAGAAAATAATAGGGTGGTATTTGACTAAGTTTTACTCAGAGAAATTAATGAACATTACTAAATTAGATCCATCAATTTCAATGGGTCTCCTCTGGGTAAAGCTTAGTTCAATACTACCCATAATTTCACTCAAGTTTTAATCACCAAACCCCACCCCCAACTCATTGATTTACGTGTGCATAACTGCTTTAAGTTGGTGCTGAGACAAGCTATACCATAAACAAAACCACCTCAGGCAGCAGGTGCTAGGGGCAACCAACCTGTTCTGTACCCACTAGGTTAGCATACTGCCCTCAAGTGAAGTGGAGGATGCTATGCAATGACCAGTGTTGAAGAACGATTAAACTGCCAGTCCATCCAGCTTCTCTATGTGGAATTGGGAGTGGGGACCACCTTTGTCCTTCACTATAGGCAGCAAACTGCACTGGGTGAGCCATAGATAGCACCGACGTAACATTCCCGATATACTTTAACATCATGAAGCAATGCTCCCTTGCCTGCTGTTAAAGTTGAGCAGACTGGTGGGTACGAGGGACTTCCCAGTGGTGGTCCCACACCTGTGCAATTGCTGGGAACTCTGTGGGCCCCCTCCTGTGGCCTTTAAGAAGATTCAAAGATTTCTGCAGTCCACCAGTCTTTTTATTGACAATTATATCCGTCGCTCTTTCTAGTATGCCCCTCGCTGTATTGTTACGATACTCCATTGTTGTATTGTTTTTGACATTTTAATTGTAAACTACCTTGTGAGAGTTTGCCTTAAAGAGGCAGAGCGAAATAAACTAAAATCAAGAGTTTTCTGAATGAGTGGAAGTGACTGCCTTTGGAAGACATCCATGGTTTCCAATTGGGACAGGAAGGACAGCTGCGTGTACACCTATTTCCCTATACAGCTTGGTCCTTTTCTGCTGTCAATGTTTACTCAGCTGTTGTAGCCTGGGCTGGCCACAGGTGATTGTATCTGGCACCACTGGAATGCAAAGAGGCAGAGGCAAGGGAGCACTGGGGAGATTTGACTGAACCTCCCCTTACTGTAGTCCACTGGCAGCCTCAGTCACTTGCATAGAAAGCAATTCACTTGTGGCAGACTCTCCTCAGTGGTTTGCATTGCCTAATGAAGGGGCAAAGGCTAAGCAGAAAAACTGGAGGTATGCACTTCCATATATGAAAACTCTATAAAACAAACTATTGAGCATTATAAAATGGGTACTGCTGCCTATTGTGATAGAATGCAGTCGTATTTCACTGCAACAGTTCCTTTTGGAAGCTAGAAGGTCTGGCATTGATAAAGCGATTTGACTAAAAACCTAACGTTAAGTGCCCTCAATGCAATATTAATCCCTTCAGCCAGCATTAACTTCTCCCCTGTTTTTCCACCATGCACAGAGGTTGGAACCTGGCTGCGTGGTATATATGATCTAGCTGAATACTGATATTTCAGCAGTCTTTTGCCCCTACAGTCCTAAAGTGAAATGATGTCTGAATTTCTAAGCAGATTAAGATTTTCCAGGTCATTGAGCTAAATGAAACCAAATCTATTTGAATGAAAACTAACACTACATATTTCAAGAGACTCGTTCGTGCAATGATTGTGTCCTGGCGCCTAGGAGGTGCAGAAAACAGACCTGAGAGTAGGTCTTCTCAGTAGCAGCATCTGGACTGTAGAATTCGTTATCCCAAGATACCCAGCAATCTGATCCACTTTAGATAATCAGGCATTGGGTCTAGATAGCCTCCTAGAATTGGTTCTGGTTTTTTATTATTGATTCTAGGCCCAGGAGTACTTTATGATTGTTTGGTTATTTCAGTATTGGCCTTTTTTTTTAGTTATGTGATTTGTAAGCTGCTCTTAATGCTCCTTAAAGCACAAGAGGCAGGTATGTTGCCTTATAAACAATATTACAAGAACCCTCCCCATTAAATAGATATCACAATGTAAAAATCTCCTAAAAGTGACTTACAATGGCATTCCGTAACTACCGTAGTCCTTCTTGGATCACTAGACTGAGAAATCCTAGTATCCACAGTCATTTAAACTGAGAATCTTTACAAATGAAGAAGAGTATTTTTGTTGTTCAAGAACAAATAACAAACTGATTTGGATCATGGAAATATGTATCTTTTTTCTGTTCTTCCATTCTACCCAGCAATTACATTCAGACATGCATTTCTCTTGAACTTGTACCCAGGTAGAGACTTCATTGTGTTTCCTTGCAGGAATACCAAGTTTTGATATTTTCTTTTCCACAATTTAGTGGAAAAGAAAATATCAAAACTGGGTATTCTTGCAGTGGAACACATGGAAGAGACCGTGCATGTTTGTGCCGCGCTTCCAGTCCCTTCCCAGGTAGATTTCAGAGGGAAAAGCAAGCAGTTTGTGCCAAACGCTTTACAATTGGCACTGGGAGGTCTATAATGAATAAGCAGGCTCCAGGAGAAAAGTACCGTAACCAAGCAGCACAAGTCAAAATGCCAATTCTGCTAAAAAAACAAGTAAATAACTAAACAGTGTATGTGTTAGAACTACGATGTTCCATGCACTGACCCCAAGAAGTGAGCATACACAGTAGCTATGTAGGCTTCAAAATAGCATTGCTATCATTGATAAGTTGCCCTTGCTTTAAATATTTGATACCTACAGCTCAGAATACATTCCTGGCAGCTATCTAAACTCCAGGTATTACAAATAGCTCTGTGCTGAGATGCTTGGCACCCAGCCAGCTTCTTTAAGCAGCTAAATCAGCAGCAATTTTGCCCTAATGAAAGTGACTGTCAGGAAATGCCAGACTTATGTACCTATCCTTGCACTCTTTCCTACATTTTCAGGCAGAAGGTAGAAAGTCATTCTGATAATGACAATGGAACGGTTTCCGTCACCATCTACCTAACAGTCAAACTTAATTCATTGGCATCTGTGATTCACATCTGTCTCAACAAGTCTCCAAGGCTGTGGCAGACACGTCAAGCCCATGCTGGACCTACATTTTCTATTTAACTAGTTTTGCCAAACACTAACTCTCTAGATTTTGCGGTGAAATGCAAATAAGTTTCTCAGAAGTTACAAGCTCATAATACAAGCCTGAAGACGTGGCCTCTTAAATCTGGTTGAAAGAAGATACAGTATGTGTATCTAATGTGCAGAAATGTACCAAATGACACAGTAAAGAACACAAAAGCGAAAGTTTAGCTAATTTTTTTTATCAATGAAGCCAAAACCATTCAAGTAATATTAATCATTGAATTTATTTGTCATTTTCTACCAGAAAAGTCTCAAAGTGAGCTACAACAATAGCATTCATGCAACTGCAGATATGTATGATGTGTAAAATCAACAATACACTAAAACCAACGATCCACAGTCAACAAAACCAAGCAAAAATGCCCTTCCCTCACACAATACAAGGATTCCAACTGAGATAGCCACAAGAACCCCAACAATATTAGGATCCAAATGCCTGGGAGAATTAAAAAACAAACAAACATTTTAACCCAGTGCCCAATATCTGTCAATGTTGGTGCCAGCAGAGCTTCCCCGTGGAGAACATTCCACAAATATACAGCTGTCACCCCAAAGGTCTGTGCTGGCAATCTTCCAGAGCCTTGTTATTGGGAGGTGGCAAGGTGGTGTGTGGGAGAAATGCTGTAGGGAGCCAGAAAAAAAATGTAGAGCATGTACAGCTCTTTGGACCTTTGATGGGTAGCAAGAAAAAGGAACAAGAAGCAGTCAGAAAAACAGGTTCAAAAATGAAGCAAGAGAAATGTAGACTAATGGGAGTATCATGGTGCCCGAAAGAAGCTACACATCATCATCATGTTAATTGAAATGCTAGGCAGCTACTGCAACACAATATGCCAGCCTCAAACACCTATTTAGAAGCTTTAAAGCTAATCTGTTTAACTTGTAACTACAGCTGGCATAATGTAATGGCTAAAAGGCTGAGCAATGAATCAGGAAGTGCCTGGGTTGACTCCCACCTCTGCCACAAACTGACTAGGAGGCTACAGGCAAACCACTGTCTCTTAGGCTCCCCCTGCAATGTGGGGGACAAAAAATACAGACTTATCTTATAGCCTTGTTGTTAATGATTGGAACTAGATAATGCATTACACATGGAAGTGCTAGGCAAATGTTTTAGGTATTATTACTGCGGAAGCCATACCTAAATGGAAGATATGGTGGATTAGATCCAGATAAAAGTATTCGGTAAGCTTCTTCCGGTGTTTTCTTTAAGGAGATTACCTGCAAAAGAAAACCAACGTGAGCAACACACTGTCTTAGAAAAGCTAAAATGGTATTTGCAGTGGTGCAATATATTTTCTCAAAAAAAAGACCTTAATATGAATTGGATGAAACCTGCCATTCTTTAGCATCTGCTACACAGCTTTAAAGAGTATTTTCATGCTTCAAAGAAATGCCAATAGGCTGTACACAATGCTGTTGCTCAGCAGACAGTGAGGAACAGTGAGGGAAGCAGTTTGCAGAGATGTCCCCTTCCCCCTACAGCCCCCACCCCCAGATTTGCTGCAGAAGATTTGGAAAGGGCTGCAAGGGGGAAGAGAATTGCCCAAAATATATTCCCTCACCTTTCTACCAACATAATTCTTACCATCACCTAAGCAACATGGTTGGATACCATCCATTATTCTTAATGTAGATATGCCCATGTCATGTTTGATAGACGCACCACAGCTTGCAATTCGCTTTCCAATAAATCATGTTTTAGGGCATGTTTTTGCATTATGAGCACCATTTCAGGAAACTCCACCCAGTTTGCTGCAACATCCTGAGTTCAGTTTTATCCACTGTTATACTGATGAGAACACATCCACTGAAGCCACTGAAGCTATTAGTTCCTCTGACTTCAGTGGTTATGTTCGAGTCAGTATTCTTCTCCCGACTCTCTCATAATAAAGCACTCCTATTCTCATTCAGTATGCTTCTTGGAAATCAAATTACTTCCTTCTCTTTTGTACTAGTGAAGATGTAGGTCAGGACTGCTTACAGAAGTAAGCAATAGCAAAAAAAAAAGTGCTAATAAACTTATGAATGAAATCTGTCTTTATAAAAGATCGCCTTACCTCACATTTGCCCACTCAACTGCATCAATTGTCAGAATTGGCACTACTACAGGTGCTATTCTGCATTTGTAAGAACTCTTTCATTCAGTGTGGCAGTGCCTACACTTTGTAATTCCCTGCCTATTGAGAGCAAGCAGGCACCTTCACTCTATTTCCTTTGGCACCTGTTAAAACTCATATGCTTAGAAACTTGAAGTCATTTTAATCTGTTTTAGTATTTTAACTTCTGTATGTTTTAAAGTATGGCTGCGCTCTTTTTCTTGATTTTACTGTTTTATCTTTTGTAAGCTGCTTTGAGGTTGTTGTTGTTTTTTTACCATCAAGCAGCATATAAATTTTATGAATGAATAAATTACTAACAAATATAGTGAACTGTGTCCTTTATCAAAACTTGTGTTATGTTTTCATTGCTAACAGTAGTTGATAATAGTGTGATTCAAAGAAACCTTTCTAGGATTGTTTTGCAAACCACGTTTTCATTCTCTCAGCTTCCTGAAAAGCTGTTTCTAAGGAATGAACTGTTCCATGATTAGGACCCTGCATAGGCACATTTCAAGGGAATTTTAAACTACCGTACATTCTGCAAATTCTGAGCTGGTAGAGTAAATGTTCAGTAGCACATTCAAAATCATTTCAGGCTTTCTGTTATTTCACACACCAGTGGCTGCTAAACAGTTCCTTGCTGAAGCTGATGGCGTTATACCAGGAGCTCTACTGAAACTAACAAAAGTATCCTGGGAGAATTATAGAGCTGCATTTAAGGCAGTCTGGGGGGGTGGGAAACAAAAACTCTACACAGTATGATTACTTTCTACTGTAAATAGTATGATTCCCAGATTCAACCAGATGTGCTCTATGCATAGCTGCCAAGTTATCCCTTTTTTAAAGGGATTTTCCATTATGCTGAATAGGCTTCCTCGCGAGAAAAGGGAAAACTTGGCAGCTATGGCTCTATGCCACCAGCACATGATACGGGTTTAATGAGTGATTTGTTTCACACAATGGTAGAGTCATGTGTTAACTAGACCTCACTAGGTAGCACTAGGAGCAGAGTTTGCTAACAGTGTGGAGGAAATGCGGGGAAAGAATGGGGCTCCCACCTTGCATTTTGAACAATACTCAAGACAGCATTATAAATAAAGCAAGATGAGAGGGAAAGATGTGTTCCTGGGAACTGGGTTCAAAGGAAAATACGTAAGTCTAATTGTGTGGCTGTTTATAGTACACAGCTACCAGTGGAAGTTCTATTCTAGAATTTAATCTAGTGTTTGCCTATTCTCATTTTACACATTAATATTTTAGCATTACAGCAGTAAAAAGCAAACCTCTAAACTAACAATGTTCAGAATGTCATGTATCTGAAGAAGTGTGCATGCACACGAAAGTTCATACCAATGACAAACTTAGTTGGTCTCTAAGGTGCTACTGGAAGGAATTTTTTTAGAATGTTATGTATTAGACTACACAAACATCAGGAAACATTGTTTTTCAAAACAACAGCATTATGCATAATAAACCTAGCACATGAAGGGAGAGATAAATGAATGGAAAATTTTGGCTGCATGCAAGCTTAGGACTAGTAATTCAACTGAAGGTTATTTTGGCAAGAGAGGAGAGACTCTCATTCTATTTTCCTTCAAAGAGCAGTCTACTATCCTAAGAAGCATGCTGTGCAAAGCAGGACTGCCCCCCTTCTGGCACTACCTGTCTCACCTTTAAGCTTGATTTGCACCCACACCTGGGAAACAGCAATTAGATGAGGCTATGATGTGCCTAGTATCAATCCCCTGCAGAATCCTTACCCCAACAACTGGAGATACAGATTGCGTCTCCATCCCTAATCCTTGTTAAAACGTCATGAACAACACACACCTGACTTCTCTACAGGAAAGTATACCAAACCATTAGAGTTGGTTTATGCTAAAAAGGGCTGTTAACAGTGGCACTCTTAACTCAACCATTAATATTGTTAATTTAGCCAGTCATACATAAGCCAGGCAGACGTGTCTGTTCAATCTGAATAATTGCTCTTCTGCTCCACTTTGTGTGTGTGTGCAGTTCTACATCAACCTGGCTGTTTGTTTCTGTTATCTATGGCACAGGAAGTGCTGTGGGAGGGCAGAGCCAAAGGGAAGCATGCTCTGAGCTCTGCCAAGGCTTCTCAGGATGAACATAATTGCAAGGGACAGAC